>NW_025752903.1:0-11663 GCF_021184085.1 Oncorhynchus gorbuscha
GAATAATGGAATCACTAGTCACTTTAATAATGGAACACTGGTCACATGAATAATGGAATCACTAGTCACTTTAATAATGGACCACTGGTCACATGAATAATGGAACACTGGTCACTTTAATAATGGAACACTGGTCACATGAATAATGGAATCACTAATCACTTTAATAATGGACCACTGGTCACATGAATAATGGAATCACTAGTCACTTTAATAATGGAACACTAGTCACTTTAATAATGGAACACTAGTCACTTTAATAATGGAACACTAGTCACTTTAATAATGGAACACTAGTCACTTTAATAATGGAACACTGGTCACATGAATAATGGAATCACTAGTCACTTTAATAATGGAACACTGGTCACTTTAATAATGGAACACTGGTCACATGAATAATGGAATCACTAGTCACTTTAATAATGGAACACTGGTCACGTTAATAATGGAACACTAGTCACTTTAATAATGGAACACTGGTCACATGAATAATGGAATCACAAGTCACTTTAATAATGGAACACTGGTCACGTTAATAATGGAACACTAGTCACTTTAATAATGGAACACTGGTCACATGAATAATGGAATCACAAGTCACTTTAATAATGGACCACTGGTCACATTAATAATGGAATCACTGGTCACATGAATAATGGAAACACTAGTCACTTTAATAATGGAACACTGGTCACATGAATAATGGAATCACTAGTCACTTTAATAATGGAACACTGGTCACATAAATAATGGAATCACTAGTCACTTTAATAATGGACCACTGGTCACATTAATAATGGAATCACTGGTCACATGAATAATGGAATCACTAGTCACTTTAATAATGGAACACTGGTCACATGAATAATGGAATCACTAGTCACTTTAATAATGGAACACTGGTCACATGAATAATGGAATCACTAGTCACTTTAATAATGGAACACTGGTCACATTAATAATGGAATCACTGGTCACTTGAATAATGGAATCACTAGTCACATTAATAATGGAACACTTGGTCACATGAATAATGATCATAGTCTACTTTAATAATGGAACACTGGTCACATGAATAATAATGGAATCACTAGTCACTTTAATAATGGTTTGGTCACATGAATAATGGAATCACTAGTCACTTTAAAAATGGAAAACTGGTCACGTTAATAATGGAACACTAGTCACTTTAATAATGGAACGCACAGTGCATGAACCGTAGGAATCACTAGTCACTTTAATAATGGACCACTGGTCACGTGTAATGGAATCACTGGTCACATGAATAATGGAATCACTAATTAACTTTAACCAACGGAACACTGGTCACATTAATAATGGAATCACTGGTCACATGAATAATGGAATCCTTGGAACACTGGTCACATTTAATGGAATCACTGGTCACATGAATAATGGAATCACTAGTCACTTTTAATAATGGAACACTGGGTCACATTAATAATGGAACACTGGTCACTTTAATAATGGAACACTGGTCACATGAATAATGGAATCACTAGTCACTTTAATAATGGACCACTGGTCACTTTAATAATGGAACACTGGTCACATGTTAATAATGGAACACTAGTCACTTTAATAATGGACCACTGGTCACACTGTCACTTTAATAATGGAACAATGTCACTTTAATAATGAACAAACTAATCACTTTAATAATGGAACACTGGTCACTTTAATAATGGAACACTGGTCACATGAATAATGGAATCACTAGTCACTTTAATAATGGAACACTGGTCACATGAATAATGGAATTAATAATGGAACACTGGTCACTTTAATAATGGAATCACTGGTCACATGAATAATGGAATCACTAGTCACTTTAATAATGGAACACTGGTCACTTTAATAATGGACCACTAGTCACTTTTAATATGGACCACTGGTCACATGAATAATGGAACCACTAGTCACTTTAATAATGGAACACTGGTCACTTAATAATGGAATCACTAGTCACTTTAATAATGGAACACTGGTCACATGAATAATGGAACCACTAGTCACTTTAATAATGGAACACTGGTCACATGAATAATGGAATCACAAGTCACTTTAATAATGGAACACTGGTCACATGAATAATGGAATCACTAGTCACTTTAATAATGGAACACTGGTCACGTTAATAATGGAACACTAGTCACTTTAATAATGGAACACTGGTCACATGAATAATGGAATCACAAGTCACTTTAATAATGGACCACTGGTCACATTAATAATGGAACACTGGTCACATGAATAATGGAACACTGGTCACTTTAATAATGGAACACTGGTCACATGAATAATGGAATCACTAGTCACTTTAATAATGGAACACTGGTCACATGAATAATGGAATCACTAGTCACTTTAATAATGGAACACTGGTCACATTAATAATGGAATCCCATTAATAATGGAACACTGGTCACACATGAATAATGGAATCACTAGTCACTTTAATAATGGAACACTGGTCACATGAATAATGGAATCACTAGTCACTTTAATAATGGAACACTGGTCACTTTAATAATGGAAAACTAGTCACTTTAATAATGGACCACTGGTCACATTAATAATGGAATCACTAATAATTTCTAATAATGGAACACTTGGTCAGGCTGAATAATGGAACACTGGTCACTTTAATAATGGACCATTGGTCATATGAATAATGGAATCACTAGTCACTTTATCAATGGACCCCGGTTCACATTAATAATGGAACACTGGTCACATGAATAATGGAATCACTAGTCACTTTAATAATGGAACACTGGTCACATGAATAATGGAATCACTAGTCACTTTAATAATGGAACACTGGTCACATGAATAATGGAATCACTAGTCACTTTAATAATGGAACACTGGTCACGTTAATAATGGAACACTAGTCACTTTAATAATGGAACACTGGTCACATGAATAATGGAATCACTAGTCACTTTAATAATGGACCACTGGTCACATTAATAATGGAATCACTGGTCACATGAATAATGGAATCACTAGTCACTTTAATAATGGAACACTGGTCACATTAATAATGGAATCACTGGTCACATGAATAATGGAATCACTAGTCACTTTAATAATGGAACACTGGTCACATTAATAATGGAATCACTGGTCACATGAATAATGGAATCACTAGTCACTTTAATAATGGAACACTGGTCACATGAATAATGGAATCACTAGTCACTTTAATAATGGACCACTGGTCACATGAAGTACGGACCACTGGTCACTTTAATGGACCACTGGTCACATGAATAATGGACCACTAGTCACCTTAATAATGGAATCACTAGTCACTAATAATGTAAATCACTAGTCACTTTAATACGGACCACTGGTCACATATCAATGTGGACCACTGAATCACAAGTCACTTTAATAATGGACCACTGGTCACATGAATAATGGAACCACTAGTCACTTTAATAATGGACCACTGGTCACATTAATAATGGAATCACTGGTCACATGAATAATGGTCACTGGTCACATTAATAATGGAACACTGGTCACATGAATAATGGAATCACTAGTCACTTTAATAATGGAACACTAGTCACATGAATAATGGAATCACTGGTCACATGAATAATGGAATCACTGGTCACATAATAATGGAACACTGGTCACATTAATAATGGAACACTGGTCACATGAATAATGGAATCACTAGTCACTTTAATAATGGAACACTGGTCACATGAATAATGGAATCACTAGTCACTTTAATAATGGAACACTGGTCACATGAATAATGGAATCACTAGTCACTTTAATAATGGAACACTGGTCACGTTAATAATGGAACACTAGTCACTTTAATAATGGAACACTGGTCACATGAATAATGGATTCACTAGTCACTTTAATAATGGACCACTGGTCACATTAATAATGGAATCACTGGTCACATGAATAATGGAATCACTAGTCACTTTAATAATGGAACACTGGTCACATTAATAATGGAATCACTGGTCACATGAATAATGGAATCACTAGTCACTTTAATAATGGAACACTGGTCACATTAATAATGGAACACTAGTCACTTTAATAATGGAACACTGGTCACTTTAATAATGGAACACTGGTCACATGAATAATGGAATCACTAGTCACTTTAATAATGGAACACTGGTCACGTTAATAATGGAACACTAGTCACTTTAATAATGGAACACTGGTCACATGAATAATGGAATCACTAGTCACTTTAATAATGGAACACTGGTCACATGAATAATGGAATCACTGGTCACTTTAATAATGGAACACTTCACTTTAATAATGGAACACTGGTCACATGAATAATGGAATCACTAGTCACTTTAATAATGGAACACTGGTCACTTTAATGGAAATGGAAATCACTAGTCACTTTAATAATGAACACTGGACCACTGGTCACATGAATAATGGAATCACTAGTCACTTTAATAATGGAACACTCTTTAATAATGGAACACTGGTCACTTTAATAATGGAACACTGGTCACATGAATAATGGAATCACAAGTCACTTTAATAATGGAACACCCGTTAATAATGGTCACATTAATAAACACTGGTCACATTAATAATGGAATCACTAGTCACTTTAATAATGGAAACACTGGTCACATGAATAATGGAAACACTGGTCACTTTAATAATGGAACACTGGTTGAATAATGGAATCACTAGTCACTTTAATAATGGAACACTGGTACATGAATGGAACACTAGTCACTTTAATAATGGACCACTGGTCACATTAATAATGGAATCACTGGTCACATGAATAATGGAATCACTAGTCACTTTAATAATGGAACACTGGTCACATTAATAATGGAATCACTAGTCACATGAATAATGGAATCACTAGTCACTTTAATAATGGAACACTGGTCACATGAATAATGGAATCACTAGTCACTTTAATAATGGAATACTGGACCACTGGTCACATGAATAATGGAATCACTAGTCACTTTAATAATGGAACACTGGTCACTTTAATAATGGAACACTGGTCACATGAATAATGGAATCACTAGTCACTTTAATAATGGAACACTGGTCACTTTAATAATGGAACACTGGTCACATGAATAATGGAATCACTAGTCACTTTAATAATGGAACACTGGTCACAAGAATAATGGAACACTGGTCACATGAATAATGGAATCACTAGTCACTTTAATAATGGAACACTGGTCACTTTAATAATGGAACACTGGTCACATGAATAATGGAATCACTAGTCACTTTAATAATGGAACACTGGTCACGTTAATAATGGAACACTAGTCACTTTAATAATGGAACACTGGTCACATGAATAATGGAATCACAAGTCACTTTAATAATGGAACACTGGTCACGTTAATAATGGAACACTAGTCACTTTAATAATGGAACACTGGTCACATGAATAATGGAATCACAAGTCACTTTAATAATGGACCACTGGTCACATTAATAATGGAATCACTGGTCACATGAATAATGGAAACACTAGTCACTTTAATAATGGAACACTGGTCACAAGAATAATGGAATCACTAGTCACTTTAATAATGGAACACTGGTCACTTTAATAATGGAACACTGGTCACATGAATAATGGAATCACTAGTCACTTTAATAATGGAAACTGGACTTTAATAATGGAACACTGGTCACATGAATAATGGAATCACTAGTCACTTTAATAATGGAACACTGGTCACTTTAATAATGGAACACTGGTCACATGAATAATGGAATCACTAGTCACTTTAATAATGGAACACTGGTCACGTTAATAATGGAACACTAGTCACTTTAATAATGGAACACTGGTCACATGAATAATGGAATCACAAGTCACTTTAATAATGGAACACTGGTCACGTTAATAATGGAACACTAGTCACTTTAATAATGGAACACTGGTCACATGAATAATGGAATCACAAGTCACTTTAATAATGGACCACTGGTCACATTAATAATGGAATCACTGGTCACATGAATAATGGAAACACTAGTCACTTTAATAATGGAACACTGGTCACAAGAATAATGGAATCACTAGTCACTTTAATAATGGAACACTGGTCACATGAATAATGGAATCACTAGTCACTTTAGTAATGGACCACTGGTCACATTAATAATGGAATCACTGGTCACATGAATAATGGAATCACTAGTCACTTTAATAATGGAACACTGGTCACATTAATAATGGAATCACTGGTCACATGAATAATGGAATCACTAGTCACTTTAATAATGGAACACTGGTCACATTAATAATGGAATCACTAGTCACTTTAATAATGGAACACTGGTCACATGAATAATGGAACACTGGTCACTTTAATAATGGAACACTGGTCACATGAATAATGGAATCACTAGTCACTTTAATAATGGAACACTGGTCACATGAATAATGGAATCACTAGTCACTTTAATAATGGAACACTGGTCACTTTAATAATGGAAAACTAGTCACTTTAATAATGGACCACTGGTCACATTAATAATGGAATCACTAGTCACTTTAATAATGGAACACTGGTCACATGAATAATGGAACACTGGTCACTTTAATAATGGAACACTGGTCACATGAATAATGGAATCACTAGTCACTTTAATAACGGAACACTGGTCACATGAATAATGGAAAACTAGTCACTTTAATAATGGAACACTGGTCACATTAATAATGGAATCACTAGTCACTTTAATAATGGAACACTGGTCACATGAATAATGGAACACTGGTCACTTTAATAATGGAACACTGGTCACATGAATAATGGAATCACTAGTCACTTTAATAATGGAACACTGGTCACATGAATAATGGAATCACTAGTCACTTTAATAATGGACCACTGGTCACATGAATAATGGAACACTGGTCACTTTAATAATGGAACACTGGTCACATGAATAATGGAATCACTAGTCACTTTAATAATGGACCACTGGTCACATGAATAATGGAATCACTAGTCACTTTAATAATGGAACACTAGTCACTTTAATAATGGAACACTAGTCACTTTAATAATGGAACACTAGTCACTTTAATAATGGAACACTAGTCACTTTAATAATGGAACACTGGTCACATGAATAATGGAATCACTAGTCACTTTAATAATGGAACACTGGTCACTTTAATAATGGAACACTGGTCACATGAATAATGGAATCACTAGTCACTTTAATAATGGAACACTGGTCACGTTAATAATGGAATCACTAGTCACTTTAATAATGGAACACTGGTCACATGAATAATGGAACACTGGTCACTTTAATAATGGAACACTGGTCACATGAATAATGGAATCACTAGTCACTTTAATAATGGAACACTGGTCACATGAATAATGGAATCACTAGTCACTTTAATAATGGACCACTGGTCACATTAATAATGGAATCACTGGTCACATGAATAATGGAATCACTAGTCACTTTAATAATGGAACACTGGTCACATGAATAATGGAATCACTAGTCACTTTAATAATGGAACACTGGTCACATGAATAATGGAATCACTAGTCACTTTAATAATGGAACACTGGTCACATTAATAATGGAATCACTGGTCACTTGAATAATGGAATCACTAGTCACTTTAATAATGGAACACTGGTCACATGAATAATGGAATCACTAGTCACTTTAATAATGGACCACTGGTCACATGAATAATGGAATCACTAGTCACTTTAATAATGGACCACTGGTCACATTAATAATGGAATCACTGGTCACTTGAATAATGGAATCACTAGTCACTTTAATAATGGACCACTGGTCACATGAATAATGGACCACTGGTCACTTTAATAATGGACCACTGGTCACATGAATAATGGACCACTAGTCACTTTAATAATGGACCACTGGTCACATGAATAATGGACCACTGGTCACATTAATAATGGAATCACTAGTCTCTTTAATAATGGAACACTGGTCACATGAATAATGGAACACTGGTCACTTTAATAATGGAACACTGGTCACATGAATAATGGAATCACTAGTCACTTTAATAATGGAACACTGGTCACATGAATAATGGAAAACTAGTCACTTTAATAATGGAACACTGGTCACATTAATAATGGAATCACTAGTCACTTTAATAATGGAACACTGGTCACATGAATAATGGAACACTGGTCACTTTAATAATGGAACACTGGTCACATGAATAATGGAATCACTAGTCACTTTAATAATGGAACACTGGTCACATGAATAATGGAATCACTAGTCACTTTAATAATGGAACACGGGTCACTTTAATAATGGAAAACTAGTCACTTTAATAATGGACCACTGGTCACATTAATAATGGAATCACTAGTCACTTTAATAATGGACCACTGGTCACATGAATAATGGAACACTGGTCACTTTAATAATGGACCACTGGTCACATGAATAATGGAATCACTAGTCACTTTAATAATGGACCACTGGTCACATGAATAATGGAATCACTAGTCACTTTAATAATGGAACAAGTCACTTTAATAATGGAACACTAGTCACTTTAATAATGGAACACTAGTCACTTTAATAATGGAACACTAGTCACTTTAATAATGGAACACTGGTCACATGAATCATGGAATCACTAGTCACTTTAATAATGGAACACTGGTCACTTTAATAATGGAACACTGGTCACATGAATAATGGAATCACTAGTCACTTTAATAATGGAACACTGGTTTAATAATGGAACACTTTAATAATGGAACACTGGTCACATGAATAATGGAACACTGGTCACTTTAATAATGGAACACACATGAATAATGGAATCACTAGTCACTTTAATAATGGAACACTGGTCACATGAATAATGGATTCACTAGTCACTTTAATAATGGAACACTGGTCACATTAATAATGGAACACTGGTCACATGAATAATGGAATCACTAGTCACTTTAATAATAGTCACATGAATAATGGAATCACTAGTCACTTTAATAATGGAACACTGGTCACATGAATAATGGAATCACTAGTCATTTAATAATGGACTGGTCACATTAATAATGGAATCACTGGTTGAATAATGGAATCACTAGTCACTTTAATAATGGAACACTGGTCACATGAATAATGGAATCACAAGTCACTTTAATAATGGACCACTGGTCACATGAATAATGGAACACTAGTCACTTTAATAATGGAATCACTAGTCACTTAGAATAATGGAATCACTAGTCACTTTAATAATGGACCACTGGTCACATTAATAATGGAATCACTGGTCACATGAATAATGGAATCACTGGTCACATTAATAATGGAACACTGGTCACATGAATAATGGAATCACTAGTCACTTTAATAATGGAACACTAGTCACTTTAATAATGGACCACTGGTCACATGAATAATGGAATCACTAGTCACTTTAATAATGGAACACTGGTCACATTAATAATGGAACACTGGTCACATGAATAATGGAATCACTAGTCACATTAATAATGGACCACTGGTCACATGAATAATGGAATCACTAGTCACTTTAATAATGGAATGGAATCACTAGTCACTTTAATAATGGAACACTGGTCACATGAATAATGGAACCACTAGTCACTTTAATAATGGAACACTGGTCACATGAATAATGGACCACTAGTCACTTTAATAATGGAACACTGGTCACATGATAATGGAATAGTCACTTTAATAATGGACCACTGGTCACATTAATAATGGACCACATGAATAATGGAATCACTAGTCACTTTAATAATGGAACACTTTACATTAATAATGGAATCACTGGTCACATTAATAATGGAATCACTAGTCACTTTAATAATGAATACATTAATATTGGAATCACTTTAATAATGGAACAGTCACTTTAATAATGGAACACTGGTCACATGAATAATGGAATCACTAGTCAGCACAATAATGGAACACTGGTCACGTTAATAATGGCACACTAGTCACTTTAATAATGGAACACTGGTCACATGAATAATGGAATCATAGTCACTTTAATAATGGAACACTGGTCACTTTAATAATGGGAACCTGGTCACATGAATAATGGAATCACTAGTCACTTTAATAATGGAACACTGGTCACTTTAATAATGGAATCACTGGTCACATGAATAATGGAATCACTAGTCACTTTAATAATGGAACACTGGTCACTTTAATAATGGAACACTGGTCACATGAATAATGGAATCACTAGTCACTTTAATAATGGAACACTGGTCACTTTAATAATGGAACACTGGTCACATGAATAATGGAATCACTAGTCACTTTAATAATGGAACACTGGTCACGTTAATAATGGAACACTAGTCACTTTAATAATGGAACACTGGTCACATGAATAATGGAATCACAAGTCACTTTAATAATGGAACACTGGTCACGTTAATAATGGAACACTAGTCACTTTAATAATGGAACACTGGTCACATGAATAATGGAATCACTAGTCACTTTAATAATGGAACACTGGTCACTTTAATAATGGAACACTGGTCACATGAATAATGGAATCACTAGTCACTTTAAATAATGGAACACTGAAATCTGCTTTAATAAAACACTGGTCACATGAATAATGGAATCACCACTAATAATGGAACACCGGTCACATGAATAATGGAATCACTAGTCACTTTAATAATGGAAACACATGAATAATGGAATCACAAGTCACTTTAATAATGGAACACTGGTCACGAATAATGGAACACTAGTCACTTTAATAATGGAACACTGGTCACATGGAATAATGGAATCACAAGTCACTTTAATAATGGAACACTTAATAATGGAATCACTGGTCACATGAATAATGGAAACACTAGTCACTTTAATAATGGAACACTGGTCACATGAATAATGGAATCACTAGTCACTTTAATAATGGAACACTGGTCACATGAATAATGGAATCACTAGTCACATTAATAATGGGCCACTGGTCACATTAATAATGGAATCACTGGTCACATGAATAATGGAATCACTAGTCACTTTAATAATGGAACACTGGTCACATTAATAATGGAATCACTGGTCACATGAATAATGGAATCACTAGTCACTTTAATAATGGAACACTGGTCACATGAATAATGGTATCACTAGTCACTTTAATAATGGAACACTGGTCACATTAATAATGGAATCACTGGTCACTTGAATAATGGAATCACTAGTCACTTTAATAATGGAACACTGGTCACATGAATAATGGAATCACAAGTCACTTTAATAATGGACCACTGGTCACATGAATAATGGAATCACAAGTCACTTAATAATGGACCACTGGTCACAATGGGACCACGGTCACATTAATAATGGAATCACTGGTCACATGAATAATGAAACACTAGTCACATTAATAATGGAACACTGGTCACATGAATAATGGAATCACTAGTCACTTTAATAATGGAACACTGGTCACATGAATAATGGAATCACTGGTCACATGAATAATGGAATCACTGGTCACATTAATAATGGAACACTGGTCACATTAATAATGGAACACTGGTCACATGAATAATGGAATCACT
>NW_025752904.1:7500-11662 GCF_021184085.1 Oncorhynchus gorbuscha
TGAACCAGGCTGAAGATAAGGTTAGACATGATATTTGGTGGGTTTCTAACATGTTCAAGGTCATTTTCTCTTAACCCGTGTCTGGCCTGGAGAGGATTGGAGCATTAATCTATTTTTTTTGCAGTGTCAAGACAAAGTTTACTGGCTCTGTGAGTGTATCGATTCCCCCTCCCCCATCTCTCATTCTCTCTCTCCCCGTTTCCAGCTCAGTTCTCCAGTAGTGAGATCGTCAGTGTAGATCTCTGCCTTTTCTACAGGGAACACTTGTGCGCCGAAGTTGAAAAATGTAAGAGCATAACGAAATGTAGGAGCACAATGAAAAATATTTGATGTTACAAGCCGTTTTCTTTTTCTTTTTTTGTATTTTATATTGTATTATATTTCTTGGGGTGGATCAGCTTCAATATTGCAGATGGATAGTGCCTTATCAATGTAATTTTCTGCATCATTTCCAATCGGAAATATATATTTTTGTGGGGGTAAATATATATACACAGTACCAGTCACAAGTTTGGACACACCTACTCATTCAAGGGATTTTCTTTATTTTTACATTGTAGAATAGTGAAGACATCAAAACTATAAAATAACACATTGAATCATGTAGTAAACAAAAAAGTCTTAAACAAATCATAATATACATTTGAAGTTGGAAGTTTACATACACCTTAGCCAACTACATTTAAACTCAGTTTTTCCACAATTCCTGACATTTAATCCTAGTAAAAATTCCCTGTCTTAGGTCAGTTAGGATCACCACTTTATTTTAATAGATGTTGCTTCAATATATACATATCATATTCTTTCTCATGATGCCATCTATTTTGTGAAGTGCACTAGTCCCTCCTGCAGCAAAGCACCCCCACAACATGATGCTGCCACCCCCGTGCTTCACGGTTGGGATGATGTTCTTTGGCTTGCAAGCCTCCCCCTTTTCCTCCAAACATTATGGCCAAACAGTTCTATTTTGTTTCATCAGACCAGAGGACATTTCTCCAAAAAGTACGATCTTTGTCCCCATGTGCAGTTGCAAACCGGCTTCTTCCTTGCTGAGCGGCCTTTCAGGTTATGTCGATATAGGACTCGTTTTACTGTGGATATAGATACTTTTGTACCTGTTTCCTCCAGCATCTTCACAAGGTCCTTTGCTGTTGTTCTGGGATTGATTTGCGCTTCATCTCTAGGAGAGAGAACGCGTCTCCTTCCAGAGCGGTATGACGGCTGCGTGGACCCATGGTGTTTATACTTGCATGCTATTGTTTGTACAGATGAACGTGGTACCTTCAGGCGTTTGGAAATTGCTCCCAAGGATGAACCAGACTTGTGGAGATCCACAAATCTTTTCCTGGGGTCTTGGCTGATTTCTTTTGATTTTCCCATGATGTCAAGCAAAGAGGCACTGAGTTTGAAGGTAGGCCTTAAAATACATCCACAGGTACACCTCCAATTGACTCAAATTATGTCAAAAAGCTTATCAGAAGCTTTTAAAGCCATGACATAATTTCCTTTAATTTTCCAAACTGTTTAAAGGCACAGTCAACTTAGTGTATGTAAACTTCTCACCCACTGGAATTGTGATGGTAAATTATAAGTGAAATAATCTGTCTGTAAACAATTGTTGGAACAATTTATTTTGTCATGCATTAAGTAGATTTCCTAACCGACTTGCCAAAACTATAGTTTGTTAACAATACATTTTTAGAGTGGTTGAAAAACTAGTTTTAATGACTCCAACCTAAGTGTATGTAAACTTCCGACTTCAACTGTATTTTAATTTGAGATTCTTCAAAGTACCACCATTCGCCTTGATGTCAGCTTTGCACACTCTTGGCATTCTCTCAACCAGCTTCATGAGTTAGTCACCTGGAATGCATTTCAATTAACATGTATGCCTTGTTTCCATTTGTGGAATTTCTTTCCTTCTTAATGTGTTTCTGCTAATCAGTTGGTTTGTGACAAGGTAGTGGTGGAATACAGAAGATAGCCCTATTTGGTAAAAGACCATATTATGGCATGAACAGCTCAAATAAGCAAAGAGAAACGAAAGTCCATTACTTTAAGACATGAAGGTCAGTCAAGAACTTTGAAAGTTCTTCAAGTGCAGTCGCAAAAACCATCAAGCGCTATGATGAAACTGTCTCTCACGAGGACTGCCACAGGAAAGGAAGAGAGTTACCTCTGCTGCAGAGGATAAGTTCATTAGAGTTACCGGCCCTCTCTGCAGATGACTTCGTCAACCATTTTGAAAAGAAGGTCGACGACATCCGATCCTCTCGCTTATGCTAAGTCAAACGACACCGCTGGTTCTGCTCACACTGCTCCTACTCCTGTGCTCTGACCTCTTTCTCCCTCTCTCTCCAGATGAAATCTCGCTGGCTCTTGGCTTGACGGCCGTCGCCCAACAACCTGCCCGCTCGACCCTATCCCTCCTGGCTTCTCCAGACCATTTCACGGAGGCAACTTCTCCCTTACGCTCACCTGGCTCATCAACTCATCCCTGACCGCTTGGCTTTCAGTGCGCCGCGTCTTCAGGAGAGCGTGCGTTGCCAGCCCTTCTGGAAACCTGCTTTCAGGCCCCTCCAGATGTTCCACAGTGACGCAGTCCAGTATCCCTTCGCTTTCTTTCCTCTCCAGAAGCTCTTGACCGTGCCGAATCGTGGCCAGCTCCGCCTAGCCATCGTCTCTCTGAAGGTGACTGCTTCATACGGTCCGCAGTGAGCCAGAGTTTCAAAAGACTGGTCCCTATTCGACTTGAGACCTGCTAACTACCTCTCGTATCACGGAGGTGCAAGTGCTCCGCACCCGCTAAAGCTAACTCTCTCCTCCATGCTTATGCTCATCCTTCCTAGACCTGCATCGGCTGCCTTTCGATGCCGTGAACCATCAGATCACATCCTCTCCACCCTCCCACAGGGTTGGGGCATCTCTCGGCGCGGCACCGACGCTCTGGATTACGGCCCTGCCTGACGGAGTCGCTCCTACCAGGTCGGCGTCAGGCGAGAATCACTGATAATCACTCCTCACGCGCGCGCCTCTACCACTGGTGTCCGCAGGGCTCTGTTCTTGGCCCTCTCCTACTCTCGCCTTACACCGAGTCACTTGGCCACTGTCATGACCTCGCATGAGGCTCTCTGTCATTGCCGAGGCGGGCGACGGCGGTCTCCTACCGCGCCTTCGCCCTGCTGGTGACCCAGGTGGCGAGATCGGCAAATACTCTGCATGTCCTGGCAGACGTATCAGTGTGGATGACGGATCACCGCCTCAAGCTGGGCCTCGGCCCAAGACGGCAGCTGCATCTTCCTCGGCGAGGAAGGACTGCCCGCTCCATGATCTCGGCATCACGGTTGACAACTCCATTGTGTCCTCCTCCCAGAGCGCCAAGAACCTTGGCGTGATCCTGGACAACACCCTGTCGTTCTCAACTAACATCAAGGCGGTGGCCCGTTCCTGTAGGTTCATGCTCTACAACATCCGCAGAGTACGACCCTGCCTCACACAGGAAGCGGCGCAGGTCCTAATCCAGGCACTTGTCATCTCCCGTCTGGATTACTGCAAATCGCTGTTGGCTGGGCTCCCTGCCTGTGCCATTAAACCCCTTCAACTCATCCAGAACGCCGCAGCCCGTCTGGTGTTCAACCTTCCCAAGTTCTCTCACGTCACCCCGCTCCTCCGTTCTCTCCACTGGCTTCCAGTTGAAGCTCGCATCCGCTACAAGACCATAGTGCTTGCCTACGGAGCTGTGAGGGGAACGGCACCTCAGTACCTCCAGGCTCTGATCAGGCCCTACACCCAAACAAGGGCACTGCGTTCATCCACCTCTGGCCTGCTCGCCTCCCTACCACTGAGGAAGTACAGCTCCCGCTCAGCCCAGTCAAAACTGTTCGCTGCCCTGGCCCCCCAATGGTGGAACAAACTCCCTCACGACGCCAGGACAGCGGAGTCAATCACCACCTTCCGGAGACACCTGAAACCCCACCTCTTTAAGGAATACCTAGGATAGGTTAAGTAATCCCTCTCACCCCACCCCCTAAGTTTTAGATGCACTATTGTTAAGTGACTGTCCCACTGGATGTCATAAGGTGAATGCACCAATTTGTAAGTCGCTCTGGATAAGAGCGTCTGCTAAATGACTTAAATGTAAATGTAACTGTTCAGAGGAGAC
>NW_025752905.1:0-2500 GCF_021184085.1 Oncorhynchus gorbuscha
ACCAGTCCATCAGTGTATAGCTAGACTGTGATTTACCCTGCCTGGGTAAATTACCACCCACACCACTGGGTAATTCACCACCCACACCACTGGGTAAATCACCACCCACACCACTGGGTAATTCACCACCCACACCACTGGGTAATTCACCACCCACACCACTAGGTAAATCACCACCCACACCACTAGGTAAATCACCACCCACACCACTGGGTAAATCACCACCCACACCACTGGGTAATTCACCACCCACACCACTGGGTAAATCACCACCCACACCACTGGGTAAATCACCACCCCAAACCACTGGGTAAATCACCACCCACACCACTAGGTAAATCACCACCCACACCACTTTGTAAATCACCACCCACACCACTGGGTAAATTCACCACCCACACCACTGGGTAAATTCACCACCCACACCACTAGGTAAATCACCACCCACACCACTGGGTAAATCACCACCCACACCACTGGGTAAATCACCACCCACACCACTAGGTAAATCACCACCCACACCACTAGGTAAATTCACCACCCACACCACTGGGTAAATTACCACCCACACCACTGGGTAAATCACCACCCACACCACTTTGTAAATCACCACCCACACCACTAGGTAAATCACCACCCACACCACTGGGTAAATCACCACCCACACCACTGGGTAAATCACCACCCACACCACTGGGTATACCACCACCCACACCACTGGGTAAATCACCACCCACACCACTGGGTAAATCACCACCCACACCACTGGGTAAATCACCACCCACACCACTAGGTAAATCACCACCCACACCACTGGGCAAATCACCACCCACACCACTGGGTAAATCACCACCCCCACCACTGGGTAAATCACCACCCACACCACTGGGTAAATCACCACCCACACCACTGGGTAAATCACCACCCACACCACTGGGTAAATCACCACCCACACCACTGGGTAAATCACCACCCACACCACTGGGTAAATCACCACCCACACCACTGGGTAAATCACCACCCACACCACTAGGTAAATCACCACCCACACCACTAGGTAAATTCACCACCCACACCACTAGGTAAATCACCACCCACACCACTGGGTAAATCACCACCCACACCACTAGGTAAATCACCACCCACACCACTAGGTAAATCACCGCCCACACCACTAGGTAAATTCACCGCCCACACCACTAGGTAAATTCACCACCCACACCACTAGGTAAACACCACCCACACCACTGGGTAAATTCACCACCCACACCACTAGGTAAATCACCACCCACACCACTGGGTAAATTCACCACCCACACCACTAGGTAAATCACCACCCACACCACTAGGTAAATCACCACCCACACCACTAGGTAAATCACCACCCACACCACTAGCTAAATTCACCACCCACACCACTAGGTAAATCACCACCCGCACCACTGGGTAAATTCACCACCCACACCACTAGGTAAATCACCACCCACACCACTGGGTAAATCACCACCCACACCACTGGGTAAATCACCACCCACACCACTAGGTACATTCACCACCCACACCACTAGGTAAATCACCACCCACACCACTAGGTAAATTCACCACCCACACCACTAGGTAAATCACCACCCACACCACTAGGTAAATCACCACCCACACCACTGGGTAAACCACCACCCACACCACTAGGTAAATCACCACCCACACCACTAGGTAAATCACCATCCACACCACTGGGTAAATTAACCACCCACACCACTAGGTAAATCACCACCCACACCACTAGGTAAATCACCACCCACACCACTGGGTAAATTAACCACCCACACCACTAGGTAAATTACCACCCACACCACTGGTTAAATCACCACCCACACCACTGGGTAATTCACCACCCACACCACTGGTTAAATTAACCACCCACACCACTAGGTAAATCACCACCCACACCACTAGGTAAATCACCACCCACACCACTTTGTAAATCACCACCCACACCACTAGGTAAATTATCACCCACACCACTAGGTAAATCACCACCCACACCACTGGGTAAATTAACCACCCACACGACTAGGTAAATCACCACCCACACCACTGGGTAAATCACCACCCACGCCACTGGGTAAATTAACCACCCACACCACTTTGTAAATCACCACCCACACCACTAGGTAAATTCACCACCCACACCACTAGGTAAAGCACCACCCACACCACTAGGTAAATCACCACCCACACCACTAGGTACATTCACCACCCACACCACTAGGTAAATAACCACCCACACCACTAGGTAAATTACCACCCACACCACTAGGTAAATTACCACCCACACCACTGGGTAAATCACCACCCACACCACTTTGTAAATCACCACCCACACCACTAGGTAAATTCACCACCCACACCACTAGGTAAAGCACCACCCACACCACTGGGTAAATTACCACCCACACCACTGGGTAAATTAACCACCCACACCACTAGGTAAATTACC
>NW_025752905.1:10000-11662 GCF_021184085.1 Oncorhynchus gorbuscha
AACTGAACTAAATGACAACTGGCCAGTAGCACTCACTTCTGTCATCATGAAGTACTTGAGAAGCTAGTTCAAACTTCTTAAGGCTCATATCACCTCCGGCTCAGCTGACTCTCTAAGACCCACTAAAATGTACATGCCGTCCCATAAGATCCACGGACGATGCGATCGCTATTGAGTTTGAGTTTGAGTTTATTTTTATTTTTACAGGGACAATTCACAATTAATCAATGTTTCCAGTAAAAGTGCCGGTTTTAGCCAGCTGGCTGATTTTCAAACGCAGTCCCTGGGCAGGTTATTAAAAACAATTACAATAACAATTCCGACAAATCAATGAGCAGTGAGCACATGCAGAGCAACATAGAACAAGCTACACATAGCACGCAGACAGAGTAACATACAATAATCAAATCATAGCACGCAGACAGAGTAACATACAAGAATCAAATCATAACATACAAGAATCAAATCATAGCACGCAGACAGAGTAACATACAAGAATCAAATCATAATATACAAGAATCAAATCATAGCACGCAGACAGAGTGACATACAAGAATCAAATCATAGCACGCAGACAGATTAACATACAAGAATCAAATCATAGCACGCAGACAGAGTAACATACAAGAATCAAATCATAGCATGCAGACAGAGTAACATACAAGAATCAAATCATAGTACGCAGACAGATTAACATACAAGAATCAAATCATAGCACGCAGACAGAGTAACATACAAGAATCAAATCATAGCACGCAGACAGAGTAACATACAAGAATCAAATCATAACATACAAGAATCAAATCATAGCACGCAGACAGAGTAACATACAAGAATCAAATCATAATATACAAGAATCAAATCATAGCACGCAGACAGAGTAACATACAAGAATCAAATCATAGCACGCAGACAGATTAACATACAAGAATCAAATCATAGCACCCAGACAGAGTAACATACAAGAATCAAATCATAGCACGCAGACAGAGTAACATACAAGAATCCAATCATAACATACAAGAATCAAATCATAGCACGCAGACAGAGTAACATACAAGAATCAAATCATAATATACAAGAATCAAATCATAGCACGCAGACAGAATAACATACAAGAATCAAATCATAGCACCCAGACAGAATAACATACAAGAATCAAATCATAGCACCCAGACAGAGTAACATACAAGAATCAAATCATAGCACGCAGACAGAGTAACATACAAGAATCAAATCATAGCACGCAGACAGAGTAACATACAAGAATCAAATCATAGCACGCAGACAGAGTAACATACAAGAATCAAATCATAGCACCCAGACAGAATAACATACAAGAATCAAATCATAGCACGCAGACAGAGTAACATACAAGAATCAAATCATAGCACGCAGACAGAGTAACATACAAGAATCAAATCATAGCACGCAGACAGAGTAACATACAAGAATCAAATCATAGCACGCAGACAGAGTAACATACAAGAATCAAATCATAGCACGCAGACAGAGTAACATACAAGAATCAAATCATAACATACAAGAATCAAATCATAGCACGCAGACAGAGTAACATACAAGAATCAAATCATAGCACGCAGACAGAGTAACATACAAGAATCAAATCATAGCACGCAGACAGAGTAACATACAAGAATC
>NW_025752906.1:0-11662 GCF_021184085.1 Oncorhynchus gorbuscha
CTTTAATCCAGTTTAAGGAAATAGCAATACTCCTAGACAAATCGGAGCGGTAAATAAAACATAAAAAACAATTCCACTCGTAATCACGAGAACTGACTGGAGACTCGATAATAAACTGCAGGTTGCCTCGGGAAGGCACTTGACCGTAGCAGACTCAGACACCTGCTCACCACGCAGCATCTGAGGGAAACACGACACGACAGGGCGATACAAAGACACAGCACGGTGAACAATAGACAAGGATCCGACAGGACAGAAACGGAAAACAAGGGGAGAAATAGGGACTCTAATCAGGGGAAAAGATAGGGAACAGGTGTGGGAAGACTAAATGATTGATTAGGGGAATAGGAACAGCTGGGAGCAGGAACGGAACGATAGAGAGAAGAGAGAGAGAGGGAGAGAGAAAAAGGGGAACGAACCTAAAAAGACCAGCAGGGGGAAAACGAACAGAAGGAAAAGCAAAATGACAAGACAATATAAGACAAAACATGACAGTACCCCCCCACTCACCGAGCGCCTCCTGGCGCACTCGAGGAGGAATCCTGGCGGCAACGGAGGAAATCATCAATCAGTGAACGGTCCAGCACGTCCCGAGACGGAACCCAACTCCTCTCCTCAGGACCGTAACCCTCCCAATCCACTAAGTATTGGTGACCCCGTCCCCGAGAACGCATGTCCATGATCCTACGTACCTTGTAAATAGGTGCGCTCGAGAACAAGGACGGGAGGGGGGAGGGAAGACGAACGGGGGTGCGAAGAAAGGGCTTGACACAGGAGACATGGAAGACAGGATGGACGCGATGAAGATGTCGCGGAAGAAGCAGTCGCACAGCGACAGGATTGACGACCTGGGAGACACGGAATGGACCAATGAACCGCGGAGTCAACTTACGAGAGGCTGTCGTAAGAGGAAGGTTGCGAGTGGAAAGCCACACTCTCTGGCCGCAACAATACCTAGGACTCTTAATCCTACGTTTATTGGCGGCTCTCACAGTCTGTGCCCTGTAACGGCAAAGTGCAGACCTCACCCTCCTCCAGGTGCGCTCACAACGTTGGACAAACGCTTGAGCGGAGGGAACGCTGGACTCGGCAAGCTGGGATGAGAACAGAGGAGGCTGGTAACCCAGACTACTCTGAAATGGAGATAACCCGGTAGCAGACGAAGGAAGCGAGTTGTGAGCGTATTCTGCCCAGGGGAGCTGTTCTGCCCAAGACGCAGGGTTTCTGAAAGAAAGGCTGCGTAGTATGCGACCAATCGTCTGATTGGCCCTCTCTGCTTGACCGTTAGACTGGGGATGAAACCCAGAAGAGAGACTGACGGACGCACCAATCAAACGACAGAACTCCCTCCAAAACTGTGACGTGAATTGCGGGCCTCTGTCTGAAACGGCGTCTAACGGGAGGCCATTAATTCTGAACACATTCTCGATGATGATTTGTGCCGTCTCCTTAGCGGAAGGAAGTTTAGCGAGGGGAATGAAATGTGCCGCCTTAGAGAACCTATCGACAACCGTAAGAATCACAGTCTTCCCCGCAGACAAAGGCAGACCGGTAATGAAGTCTAGGGCGATGTGAGACCATGGTCGAGAAGGAATGGGAGCGGTCTGAGACGACCGGCAGGAGGAGAGTTACCTGACTTAGTCTGCGCGCAGTCCGAACAAGCAGCCACGAAACGGCACGTGTCACGCTCCTGAGTCGGCCACCAAAAGCGCTGGCGAATAGACGCAAGAGTGCCTCGAACACCGGGATGACCAGCTAACTTGGCAGAGTGAGCCCACTGAAGAACAGCCAGACGAGTGGAAACAGGAACGAAAGAAGGTTACTAGGACAAGCGCGGCGACGCAGTGTGTGTGAGTGCTTGCTTAACCTGTCTTTCAATTCCCCAGACTGTCAACCCGACAACACGCCCATAAGGAAGAATCCCCTCGGGATCAGTAGAAGCCACAGAAGAACTAAAAAAGACGGGATAAGGCATCAGGCTTGGTGTTCTTGCTACCCGGACGGTAAGAAATCACAAACTCGAAACGAGCGAAAAACAACGCCCAACGAGCTTGACGAGCATTAAGTCGTTTGGCAGAACGGATGTACTCAAGGTTCTTATGGTCTGTCCAAACGACAAAAGGAACGGTCGCCCCCTCCAACCACTGTCGCCATTCGCCTAGGGCTAAGCGGATGGCGAGCAGTTCGCGGTTACCCACATCATAGTTGCGTTCAGATGGCGACAGGCGATGAGAAAAATAAGCACAAGGATGAACCTTATCGTCAGACTGGAAGCGCTGGGATAGAATGGCTCCCACGCCTACCTCTGAAGCGTCAACCTCGACAATGAATTGTCTAGTGACGTCAGGAGTAACGAGGATAGGAGCGGACGTAAAACATTCTTTTAGAAGATCAAAAGCTCCCTGGGCGGAACCGGACCACTTAAAACACGTCTTGACAGAAGTAAGAGCTGTGAGAGGGGCAGCAACTTGACCGAAATTACGAATGAAACGCCGATAGAAATTAGCGAAACCTAGAAAGCGCTGCAACTCGACACGTGACCTTGGAACGGGCCAATCACTGACAGCTTGGACCTTAGCGGAATCCATCTGAATGCCTTCAGCGGAAATAACGGAACCGAGAAAAGTAACGGAGGAGACATGAAAAGAACACTTCTCAGCCTTCACGTAGAGACAATTCTCTAAAGGCGCTGTAGAACACGTCGAACGTGCTGAACATGAATCTCGAGTGACGGTGAAAAAATCAGGATATCGTCAAGATAGACAAAAACAAAGATGTTCAGCATGTCTCTCAGAACATCATTAACTAATGCCTGAAAAACAGCTGGCGCATTGGCGAGACCAAACGGCAGAACCTGGTACTCAAAATGCCCTAACGGAGTGTTAAACGCCGTTTCCACTCGTCCCCCTCTCTGATGCGCACGAGATGGTAAGCGTTACGAAGGTCCAACTTAGTAAAGCACCTGGCTCCCTGCAGAATCTCGAAGGCTGATGACATAAGGGGAAGCGGATAACGATTCTTAACCGTTATGTCATTCAGCCCTCGATAATCCACGCAGGGGCGCAGAGTACCGTCCTTTTTCTTAACAAAAAAAAACCCCGCCCCGGCCGGAGAGGAAGAAGGCACTATGGTACCGGCGTCAAGAGACACAGACAAATAATCCTCGAGAGCCTTGCGTTCGGGAGCCGACAGAGAGTATAGTCTACCCCGAGGAGGAGTGGTCCCCGGAAGGAGATCAATACTACAATCATACGACCGGTGAGGAGGAAGGGAGTTGGCTCGGGACCGACTGAAGACCGTGCGCAGATCATGATATTCCTCCGGCACTCCTGTCAAATCGCCAGGTTCCTCCTGAGAAGTGGGGACAGAAGAAACGGGAGGGATGGCAGACATTAAACACTTCACATGACAAGAAACGTTCCAGGATAGGATAGAATTACTAGACCAATTAATAGAAGGATTATGACATACTAGCCAGGGATGACCCAAAACAACAGGTGTAAAAGGTGAACGAAAAATCAAAAAAGAAATAGTCTCACTGTGGTTACCAGATACTGTGAGGGTTAAAGGTAGTGTCTCAAATCTGATACTGGGAAGATGACTACCATCTAAGGCAAACATGGGCGTAGGCTTGTCTAACTGTCTGAAAGGAATGTCATGTTTCCGAGCCCATGCTTCGTCCATGAAACAACCCTCAGCCCCAGAGTCTATCAAGGCACTGCATGTAGCACCCGAACCGATCCAGCGTAGATGGACCGACATAGTAGTACAGGATCTAGATGGAGAGACCTGAGTAGTAGCGCTCACCAGTAGCCCTCCGCTTACTGATGAGCTCTGGCTTTTACTGGACATGAATTGACAAAATGTCCATCAAATCCGCAATAGAGGCACAGGCGGTTGGTGATCCTCCGTTCCCTCTCCTTAGTCGAGATGCGAATACCTCCCAGCTGCATGGGCTCAGTCTCTGAGCCAGAGGAGGGAGATGGTTGCGATGCGGAGCAGGGAAACACCGTTGACGCGAGCTCTCTTCCACGAGCTTGGTGACGAAGATCTACCCGTTGTTCTATGCGGATGGCGAGAGCAATCAAAGAGTCCACACTGGAAGGAACCTCCCGGGAGAGAATCTCATCTTTGACCACTGCGTGGAGTCCCTCCAGAAAACGAGCGAGCAGCGCCGGCTCGTTCCAGTCACTAGAGGCAGCAAGAGTGCGAAACTCTATAGAGTAATCCGTTATGGATCGATCACCTTGGCATAGGGAAGCCAGAGCCCTAGAAGCCTCCCTACCAAAAACTGAACGGTCAAAAACCCGAATCATCTCCTCTTTAAAGTTCTGGTAATTGTTTGAACAATCAGCCCTTGCCTCCCAGATAGCTGTGCCCCACTCTCGAGCCCGGCCAGTAAGGAGTGAAATGACGTAAGCAACCCGAGCTCTCTCTCTAGAGTATGTGTTGGGTTGGAGAGAGAACACAATATCACACTGGGTGAGAAAGGAGCGGCACTCCTTGGGCTGCCCGGAGTAGCAAGGTGGGTTATTAACCCTAGGTTCCGGAGGCTCGGCAGACCAGGAAGTAACAGGTGGCACGAGACGAAGACTCTGGAACTGTCCAGAGAGGTCGGAAACCTGAGCGGCCAGGTTCTCCATGGCATGACGAGCAGCAGACAATTCCTGCTCGTGTCTGCCGAGCATGGCTCCTTGGATCTCGACGGCAGTGTTACGAGCGTCTGTAGTCGCTGGGTCCATTCTTTGGTCGGATCCTTCTGTTATGCAGGTGAATGAGGACCCAAAAGCGACTTGGCGAAAACAGAGTCTTTAATCCAGTTTAAGGAAATAGCAATACTCCTAGACAAATCGGAGCGGTAAATAAAACATAAAAAACAATTCCACTCGTAATCACGAGAACTGACTGGAGACTCGATAATAAACTGCAGGTTGCCTCGGGAAGGCACTTGACCGTAGCAGACTCAGACACCTGCTCACCACGCAGCATCTGAGGGAAACACGACACGACAGGGCGATACAAAGACACAGCACGGTGAACAATAGACAAGGATCCGACAGGACAGAAACGGAAAACAAGGGGAGAAATAGGGACTCTAATCAGGGGAAAAGAAAGGGAACAGGTGTGGGAAGACTAAATGATTGATTAGGGGAATAGGAACAGCTGGGAGCAGGAACGGAACGATAGAGAGAAGAGAGAGAGAGAGAGAGGGAGAGAGAAAAAGGGGAACGAACCTAAAAAGACCAGCAGGGGGAAAACGAACAGAAGGAAAAGCAAAATGACAAGACAATATAAGACAAAACATGACACCTTGTGAAGATGCTGGAGGAAACAGGTAGAAAAGTATCTATATCGACAGTAAAACAAGTTCTATATCGACATAACCTGATAGGCCGCTCAGCAAGGAAGAAGCCACTGCTCCAAAACTGCCACAAAAATGCCACACTACGGTTTGCAACTGCACATGGGGACAAAGATCGTACTTTTGGGAGAAATATCCTCTGGTCTGATGAAACAAAAGTAGAACTGCTTGGCCATAATGACCATCGTTATGTTTGGAGGAAAAAGGGGGATGCTTGCAAGCTAAAGAACACCATGCCAACCATTGGAAGCTTGTGGAAGGCTACCCAAAATGATTGACCCAAGTTAAACAATTTAAAGGCAATGCTACCAAATACTAATTGAGTGTATGTAAACTTCTGACCCACTGGGAATGTGATGAAAGAAATAAAAGCTGAAATAAATCATTCTCTCTACTGTTATTCTGACATTTTACATTCTTAAAATAAAGTGGTGATCCTAACTGACCTAAGACAGGGAATTTTTACTAGGATTAAATGTCAGGAATTGTGAGAAACTGAGTTTAAATGTATTTGGCTAAAGTGTATGTAAACTTCTGACTTCAACTGTATATATATATATATATATATATATATATATATATATATATATATATATATATATATATATATATATATATATATATATATATATATATATATAGAAAGAGTTACACAAGAAATAAATACACTGAATAATGAATAAAAATAACGAGTAAAAATGGCAGGGAGTATCAGTACCGAGTCGATGTGTAGTGGTACGAGGTAATTGAGGTAGCTATGTACAGGTAGTGGTAAAGTGACTAGGCAACATGATAGATAATAGACAGTAGCAGCAACATGTGGTGAGTGTGAAAGTATGGCTGTGTGTGTGAGTGTGTGTGGTGTCAGTATCCTTGTCTGTGTGTGTTATGTGTGTGTTTGGGCGTATGTGTGTGTTAGGTTGTCTATGTACGTATGTGTGAGCGTGTGGGTAGAGTCCAGTGTGTGGGCATAGTCAGTGCAGGAGAGAGAGTGAAAAAAATGTATGTGTTGGGGTGTGTATGTGTGTGTTGGGGTGTCAGTGTAAGTATTTGTGAGTGTACCTACCCGCCCCCAGGTGGTGAGGGTAAGTAACAACATCTCCACCCCGCTGATACTCAACACTGGGGCCCCAAAAGGGTGCATTCTCAGCCCTCTCCTGTACTCCCTGTTCACCCACGACTGCGTGGCCATGCACGCCTCCAACTCCATCATCAAGTTTGCAGATGACACTACAGTGGTAGGCTTGATTACCAACAACGACGAGACGGCCTACAGGGAGGAGGTGAGGGCCCTCAGGGGGTGTCAGGAAAATAACCTCACACTCAATGTCAACAAAACAAAGGAGATTATCGTGGACTTCAGGAAACAGCAGAGGGAGCAGCCCCCTATCCACATAGACGGGACAGTAGTGGAGAAAGTGGAAAGTTTTAAGTTCCTCGGCGTACATATCATGGACAAACTGAAATGGTCGACCCACACAGACAGCGTGGTGAGGAAGGCGCAGCTGCCAACATACTGACTCAACTCCAGCCACTTTAATAATAGAAAAATTGATGTAATAAATGTATCACTAGCCACTTTAAACAATGCCACTTTATATCATGTTTACATACCCTACATTACTCATCTCATATGTATATACTGTACTCTATATCGTCTACTGCATCTTGCCTATGCTTTTCGGCCATCGCTCATTCATATATTTTTATGTACATATTCTTATTCATTCCTTTGCACCTGTGTGTATAAGGTAGTTGTTGTGAAATTGTTAGGTTAGATTACTTGTTAGATATTACTGCATGGTCGGAACTAGAAGCACAAGCATTTTGCTACACTCGCATTAACATCTGCTAACCATGTGTATGTGACATATAAAATTTGATTTGATTTGAGTTTGTTTTGCTAGAGTCCAGTGTGTGTGCATAGAGTCAGTGTAGGAGAGTTAATGCAAAAAGGCTCAATGCAGTTCATCCGGCTAGCCATTTCATTAGCTATTTAGCAATATTGTTTAGCAGTGTTATGAATTGGGAGTAGAAGCTATGGAGGGTCCTGTTGGTTCCAGCCTTGGTGCACGATCAGCTCCTTTGTTTTGCTGACTAAGCCAAGCAGGAACATTCACTGTCTTCTTGGTAAGCAACTCCAGTCTAGATGTGGCCTTGTGTTGTACAGTAGGTTATTTTCCTGCTTAAAGGTGAAATTCCTCTCACAGTGTTTGGTGTAAAGCAGACTGAAGCAGATTTTCCTTTAGGGTTTTGCCTGCGCTTAGCTCTCTCCCATTTATTTTTATCCTGAAATACTCCCCAGTCGTTGCCGATGTCAAGCAAACACATACCATGATGCAGCTACCACCATGCTTGAAAATAAGGTGGCAGTTACTCAGTGACGTGTTCTGTTGGATTTGCACCAAACATAAGGCTTTGCATTTAGGCCAAAATGACTTCCTTTCTGGTGTTTTTGCATCATTACTTTGGTCCCTTGTTTCATGTTATAGAATATTTGTATTCTGTATAATTTTTTTCACTCCGTCATTTAGGTCATTATGGTGGAGTCACGACAATGTTTTTTTATCCATCCTCAGTTTTCTCCCATCACAGCCATTGAACTCTGTATCTGTTTTAAAATCACCAATGACATCCCTGAGCAGTTTCCATCCTGTCCTACAGCTCAGTTCAGAAGGAGGACTGTATCTTTGATGTGTCTGGGTAGTTTAATTCATCATCCACAGCATAATTATTAACTTCAGGTTTCAAAGTTTCAAGTTCTAAGTTTATTTGTCACGTGCACAGGAAACAAAAGCTGTAAAACAGTACAGTGAAATTCTTACCATAAGAGCTCTTTCCGAACAATGTATTGATAGTAATAATAATATATACGGTGTCATGATGTTGGCCTGTGGGTAAGGTTTATGACCCCCCCCCATAAATACCTTTCTCCCTTCCCTCTCTCTTGTCTAGCCTTTGTTAAACATAGAGAGTCTGGGAACATCAATCAAGTTGGGGAAAGGAACCATTTTTCGGTAATAGCACCAGTTGAAAATATGCGTTGGTACTTAATGAATATGATGTCAGTTCAGTTCTCATCTGAGACATTATGACTGATGACAGGATGACATAAACTGTGTCTGGGAAAGTCTACACATTATAGTTATTAGATTCACATGGAATTGTTGTGCAATTCAAATGTTTAAATATAAAAAGTATTGTGAAAAGATTAAATGTAATTTTAGCTTCCAAATGAGAGATTTGGGTTTTCATAAGGTTAGGGCTCTGCTCAATCAGTGGCCTGCCCCTGTGAAGAGACATGGGTTGTAACTATGAAACACACCCTTCTCTCCTTCCACTATATAAGCCCTTGTTGAAAATGTAACCTCCTGTTCCGGATACATTAGGATGACGGTCCGATGTCAGAAGGATTCAGATAATAACTACAGAACGAAGCCAACCTCAGCGTGAGGTTTGGTTTGCGAATGGTATGAACTTTGAACTCTTATTCGCTACAGAAGTGATACCTCTTAGCCGTTGAGTTAGCAGCGGCCGCTGTAAACGTGGGCTAGGAAAAGACGGACAGAGTATCCCATCTACCACACAACAACGACACGACAACGTATCCTGTTCACCACCAGAGACACTCTTCAAAGGACTCTGTTGGGCAACACGGCCATCCATCTACCACCAACCAATTGAAGCGGAGCTCAGAGTAAATATAAATATATATAAATATTTAGACTGCATAGGATATTGTATTTGTTCCTCAGTCTTCCCGCTCTTTCACTCAAACCCAACCCACTTCCTTTTGTGTAACCAGCTGTCATATCTGCTCCGTCCGCTAGGTACGTTTTACTTTATGACATAATTTGTATCAAGGTATGATTCATTCTGTGTATATGTAATTCTGTGTGATTAGTTAAGTATTTAGTACATAAATAATTCAACCCAATTTTGTATTGCTGATTCAACTTGTTAGCCAGGGTTCGTGAAGAACCAAGAATTTACAACTTTCAGATGAGACTGAAATAAGGTGACAAATAATATTGACTGCTATTGATGAAGGTCTTTAAGAGTTTATTCGGAAGATAACTGCTCTATAAATATTATTTTGTGGTGCCCCGACTTCCTAGTTAATTACATTTACATGATTAACATGATTACATGATTAAATGATCAATCAGGTAATATTAATTACAGAGAAAAGATTTTATAGAATAGCATGTCATATCACTTAATCCGGCAAAGCCAAAGACACAACAACTGAGTGTACAAAACATTAAGAACACCTTCCTAATATTGAGTTGCACACCCCCTTTTGCCCTCAGAACAGCTTCAATTCGTCGGGGCATGGACTCTACAAGGTGTTGAAAGTGATCCACAGGGAAGCTGACATATTGGTCCATGTTGCAATTCTTCACACAAACCGGTGTGTCTGGCACCAACTACAATATATTACTACAATATTTAATTCAAAGGCACTTGAAGCTTCTGTCTTGCCCATACACGTGTGCAATGTCTCAGTTGTCTCAAGGCTTGACAATTATGCTTTAACCTGTCTCAGATGACTCACAAATCCTCAACTGGCCTCACAAGTCCTCATTAAATAGTATCCACAAAACACCAGTCTCAACGTCCACAGTGAAGAGGCGACTCCGGGTTGCTGGCCTTCTAGGCAGAGTTGCAAAGAAAAAGCCATATATCAGACTGGCCAATAAAAAGAAAAGATGAGCAAAAAACACAGACACTGGACAGCGGAACTCTGCCTAGAAGGACAGCATCCCGGAGTCGCCTCTTTACTGTTGACGTTGAGACTGGTGTTTTGCGGGTACTATTTAATGAAGCTGCCAGTTGAGGACTATTCTGGTTAGGGCAAGTTTGCGCTGTTCTGTGAAGGGAGTAGTACACAGCATTGTACGAGATCTTCAGTTTCTTGGCAATTTCTCGCATGGAAAAGCTTTCATTTCTCAGATCAAGAATAGACTGACAAGTTTCAGCAGAAAGGTCTTTGTTTCTGGCCATTTTGAGCCTGTAATCGAACCCACAAATGCTGATGCTCCAGATATTCAACTAGTCTAAAGAAGGCCAGTGTTACTGCTTCTTTAACTACTTATGGCTGCAGGGGCAGTATTGAGTAGCTTGGATGAAAGGTACTCAGAGGTGGCCAGAGTAAATGGCATGCCCCTCAGTCCCAGTTGCTAACATATGCATATTATTATTAGTATTGGATAGAAAACACTCTGAGGTTTCTAAAACTGTTTGAATGATGTCTGTGAGTATAACATATCTCATATGGCAGGCAAAAACCTAAGTAGAAATCCAAACAGGAAGTGGGAAATCTGAGGTCGGTCGATTTTCAACCCAGCCCCTATTGAATACACAGTGGGATATTGTGGTTTCCACTCCTAAGGCTTCCAATAGATATCAACCGTCTTTAAAAACTTGAATGAGGCTTCTACTGTGTTGTGGAGCCGGATGGGAGCTGTTTGAGTCAGTAGTCTGGCAGAGAGCCAGGTCCTGGTCACGCTCATTTCACATGATAGCGACCTGCGTTCCATTGCTTCTCTACAGACATAGGAATTCTCCGGTTGGAACGTTATTGAAGATTTATGATAACATCCTAAAGATTGATTCTATACTTAGTTTGACAAGTTTCTTCGACCTGTAATATAACTTTCTGAAGTTTTCGTCCGACGTTCGGCTGGACCTGCACGAGCGTTTGGATTTGTGTACTAAACACGCTAACAAAAGTAACTACTTGGACAAAAATAATGGACATTATCAAACAAATCAAGCATTTATTGTGGAACTATGATTCCTGGGAGTGCATTCTGATGAAGATCATCAAAGGCAAGGGATTATTTATAATGTTATTTCTGATTTCTGTTGAATCGAACATGGCAGATATATATTTTTTCTTAGCGCCGTTCTCAGATTATTGCATAGTTTGGTTTTAAAGTAAAGTTTTTTTTAAATCCGACACAGCTGTTGCATTAAGGAGAGGTATATCTATATTTCCATATCTAACAATTGTATTTATCAACATTATAATGAGTATTTCTGTAAAATGATGTGGCTCTCTGCAATATCACCGGATGTTTTTGGAACTAGTGAACGTAACGCGCCAATGTATACTGAGATTTCTTTATTTAAATATGAACTTTATCAAACAAAACATACATGTATTGTGTAACATGAAGTCCTATGAGTGTCATCTGATGAAGATCATCAAAGGTTAGTGATTCATTTTTATCTATATTTGTGCTTTTTGTAACTCCTCTCTTTGGCTGGAAAAATGGCTGAATTTTTCTGTGA
>NW_025752907.1:0-11661 GCF_021184085.1 Oncorhynchus gorbuscha
TGTCTGAAACGGCGCCTAACGGGAGGCCATGAATTCTGAATACATTCTCGATAATGATTTGTGCCGTCTCCTTAGCGGAAGGAAGTTTAGCGAGGGGAATGAAATGTGCCGCCTTAGAGAACCTATCGACAACCGTAAGAATCACAGTCTTCCCCGCAGACAAAGGCAGACCGGTAATGAAGTCTAGGGCGATGTGAGACCATGGTCGAGAAGGAATGGGGAGCGGTCTGAGACGACCGGCAGGAGGAGAGTTACCCGACTTAGTCTGCGCGCAGTCCGAACAAGCAGCCACGAAACGGCGCGTGTCACGCTCCTGAGTCGGCCACCAAAAGCGCTGGCGAATAGACGCAAGAGTGCCTCGAACACCGGGATGACCAGCTAACTTGGCAGAGTGAGCCCACTGAAGAACAGCCAGACGAGTGGAAACAGGAACGAAAAGGAGGTTACTAGGACAAGCGCGCGGCGACGCAGTGTGCGTGAGTGCTTGCTTAACCTGTCTTTCAATTCCCCAGACTGTTAACCCGACAACACGCCCATAAGGAAGAATCCCCTCGGGATCAGTAGAAGCCACAGAAGAACTAAACAGACGGGATAAGGCATCAGGCTTGGTGTTCTTGCTACCCGGACGGTAAGAAATCACAAACTCGAAACGAGCGAAAAACAACGCCCAACGAGCTTGACGGGCATTAAGTCGTTTGGCAGAACGGATGTACTCAAGGTTCTTATGGTCTGTCCAAACGACAAAGGAACGGTCGCCCTCCAACCACTGCCGCCATTCGCCTAGGGCTAAGCGGATGGCGAGCAGTTCACGGTTACCCACATCATAGTTGCGCTCAGATGGCGACAGGCGATGAGAAAATAAGCGCAAGGATGAACCTTATCGTCAGACTGGAAGCTGGGATAGAATGGCTCCCACGCCTACCTCTGAAGCGTCAACCTCGACAATGAATTGTCTAGTGACGTCAGGAGTAACGAGGATAGGAGCGACGTAAAACGTTCTTTTAGAAGATCAAAAGCTCCTGGCAAGGAACAGGACCACTTAAAACACGTCTTGACAGAAGTAAGAGCTGTGAGAGGGGCAGCAACTTGACCGAAATTACGAATGAAATACCATAGAAATTAGCGAAACCTAAAAAGCGCTGCAACTCGACACGTGACCTTGGAACGGGCCAATCACTGACAGCTTGGACCTTAGCGAATCCATCTGAATGCCTTCAGCGGAAATAACGGAACCGAGAAAAGTAACGGAGGAGACATGAAAAGAGCACTTCTCAGACTTTACGTAGAGACAATTCTCTAAAAGGCGCTGTAGAACACGTCGAACGTGCTGAACATGAATCTCGAGTGACGGAGAAAAAATCAGGATATCGTCAAGATAGACAAAAACAAAGATGTTCAGCATGTCTCTCAGAACATCATTAACTAATGCCTGAAAAACAGCTGGCGCATTGGCGAGACCAAACGGCAGAACCCGGTACTCAAAATGCCCTAACGGAGTGTTAAACGCCGTTTTCACTCGTCCCCCCTCTGATGCGCACGAGATGGTAAGCGTTACGAAGGTCCAACTTAGTAAAGCACCTGGCTCCTGCAGAATCTCGAAGGCTGATGACATAAGGGGAAGCGGATAACGATTCTTAACCGTTATGTCATTCAGCCCTCGATATCCACGCAGGGGCGCAGAGTACCGTCCTTCTTCTTAACAAAAAGAACCCCGCCCGGCCGGAGAGGAAGAAGGCACTATGGTACCGGCGTCAAGAGACACAGACAAATAATCCTCGAGAGCCTTACGTTCGGGAGCCGACAGAGAGTATAGTCTACCCCGAGGAGGAGTGGTCCCCGGAAGGAGATCAATACTACAATCATACGACCGGTGAGGAGGAAGGGAGTTGGCTCGGGACCGACTGAAAACCGTGCGCAGATCATGATATTCCTCCGGCACTCCTGTCAAATCGCCAGGTTCCTCCTGAGAAGTAGGGACAGAAGAAACGGGAGGGATGGCAGACATTAAACACTTCACATGACAAGAAACGTTCCAGGATAGGATAGAATTACTAGACCAATTAATAGAAGGATTATGACATACTAGCCAGGGATGACCCAAAACAACAGGTGTAAACGGTGAACGAAAAATCAAAAAAGAAATAGTCTCACTGTGGTTACCAGATACTGTGAGGGTTAAAGGTAGTGTCTCAAATCTGATACTGGGAAGATGACTACCATCTAAGGCGAACATGGGCGTAGGCTTATCTAACTCTCTGAAAGGAATGTCATGTTTCGAACCCATGCTTCGTCCATGAAACAACCCTCAGCCCCAGAGTCTATCAAGGCACTACATGTAGCACCCGAACCGGTCCAGCGTAGATGGACCGACAAAGTAGTACAAGATTTTGATGGAGAGACTTGAGTAGTTGCGCTCACCTGTAGCCCTCCGCTTACAGATGAGCTCTGGCTTTTACTGGACATGAATTAACAAAATGTCCAGCAACTCCGCAATAGAGGCACAGGCGGTTGGTGATCCTCCGTTCCCTCTCCTTAGTCGAGATGCGAATCCCTCCCAGCTGCATGGGCTCAGACTCTGAGCCAGAGGAGGGAGATGGTTGCGATGCGGAGCAGGGAAACACCGTTGATGCGAGCTCTCTTCCACGAGCCCGGTGACGAAGATCTACCCGTCGTTCTATGCGGATGGCGAGAGCAATCAAAGAGTCCACATCTGAAGGAACCTCCCGGGAGAGAATCTCATCCTTAACCACTGCGTGGAGTCCCTCCAGAAAACGAGCGAGCAGCGCCGGCTCGTTCCACTCACTAGAGGCAGCAAGAGTGCGAAACTCAATAGAATAATCCGTTATGGACCGTTCACCTTGGCATAAGGAAGCCAGGGCCCTAGAAGCCTCCCTACCAAAAACTGAACGGTCAAAAACCCGAATCATCTCCTCTTTAAAGTTCTGGAACTTGTTAGAGCAATCAGCCCTTGCCTCCCAGATAGCTGTGCCCCATTCTCGAGCCCGGCCAGTAAGGAGTGAAATGACGTAAGCAACCCGAGCTCTCTCTCTAGAGTATGTGTTGGGTTGGAGAGAGAACACAATCTCACACTGCGTGAGAAAGGAGCGGCACTCAGTGGGCTGCCCGGAGTAGCAAGGTGGGTTATTAACCCTAGGTTCTGGAGGCTCGGCAGGCCAGGAAGTAACAGGTGGCACGAGACGTAGACTCTGGAACTGTCCAGAGAGGTCGGAAACCTGAGCGGCCAGGTTCTCACGGCATGGCGAGCAGCAGACAATTCCTGCTCGTGTCTGCCGAGCATGGCTCCTTGGATCTCGACGGCAGTGTAACGAGCGTCTGAAGTCGCTGGGTCCATTCCTTGGTCGGTTCCTTCTGTCATGGAGGTGAAAGAGGACCCAAAAGCGACTTGGCGAAAACAGAGTCTTTAATCCAGTAAAGTCAATACAAACAAAAAACACAACTTTCACTCGATATGACGAGGACAAACTGGAGACTCGAACTTGAACAGCAGGTGAACAGCAGGTTGCCTCGGGAAGGCACTTGAACCAGACAGACTCAGACACCTGCTCACCACGCAGCATCTGAGGAAAACACGACACGACAGGGCGATACACAAACACAGCACGGTGAATACTAAACAAGGAACCGACAGGACAGGAACGGAACACAAAGGAAGAAATAGGGACTCTAATCAGGGGAAAGGATCGGGAACAGGTGTGGGAAGACTAAATGATTGATTAGGGGAATAGGAACAGCTGGGAGCAGGAACGGAACGATAGAGAGAGCGAGAGAGTGAGAGAGGGAGGGGGAGAGAGAGGGATAGAAAGAGGGAAAGAACCTAATAAGACCAGCAGAGGGAAACGAATAGAATGGGAAGCACAGGGACAAGACAAGATAATAAATGACAAAACATGACATTAACTGTACGTTAGATCCTCTTTTAGATAAACAGCTATCAAGGTCACTCCAACAATCAAGTGTCTGTCTAAATACATTGATGACAAACCTTAACATTGTCGATATTTGGAGACTGACGCACCCAACAGACAGGGATTACTCTTTCTTTTCATCAGTTCATAAATCATATTCCAGAATTGACTATTTTTTGTTGGACTCCAAACTAATTTCAGCAGCTGAGTCGGTTACCTATCACCCTATTCTAATTACGGACCACTCTCCTCTGTCCATGGTGCTGAACTCGACAATATGTCGACAGGTCGGCGACCGTGGCGCTTAGACACATACCTGCTGAAAGATGAGGCTTTTGTCAGTATTTGAAGGAGCAGATTGCCTTTTTCCTCGGAACTAACGACACGGGGGACGTTGACGACTCCACCCTTTGGGAATCTCTAAAGGCTGTGATTAGAGGTTACATTATTTCTTATACATCAGATAGGAAGAAACACGCCAATACTAGGCTAAGAGAAATTGAAAGAGAGTTAGGGGAACAGGAGAACGTTTTTAGTACGAATTCCTCGTATACAGTCCTTGAGAAGATCACAAAGTTAAAATATGAATACAATACCATCCTTTCGAAACGGATGGGCTCTTTAATTGCTAGAACGCAACAAAGTTATTTTGAACTGGGTGACAAACCACATAAATTATTAGCAAGACAGCTAAGGCATGTATAGGCATCTAGTGCTATTCACAAAATAAAAGACAAGAAGGGTAAAATAGTAACAGATCCGCAGGATATTAATAAATGCTTTGCACAGTTTTACTCAGAGCTATACCAATCAAAATGCAATGCTACTGATCCACAAACTATGGAACGTTTTCTCGCTGAATGTGAACTTCCTAAACTAGACAGGGGGGGCAGCTTCTGCACTCGATGCAGGGATAACTTTGGAGGAAATTAACACAGTGATAGCACAATTTCCAAACAGCAAGGCCCCTGGGCCCGATGGATATGTAATAGAATTCTATAAGAAGTACTGCGCCAGTCGAGCTCCACTTATGTTGCAAATGTTTAAACAATCCAAAGAAAATGCCAAACTCCCGCAAACACTGTATGAGGCTACAATAGCACTGATCTTGAAAAAAAAGATCGACATTCCATGGAGATGTCATCTTATCGCCCCGTGTCGTTACTCCCCATAGAAAACAAGGTGTTGACAAAGATATTGGCAAACCGATTGAAAACATATATTTCTGACATCATACACCCTGACCAGACAGGTTTTATCCCGGGCCTACATATACACTACAATTTGATACGTCTTTTCAACGTAATGTATCACGATCATAAGGTTGAGGCAGTGGTAATAGCTCTGGATGCAGAGAAGGCGTTTGACCGGATTGAGTGGAAATATATGATGTCGGTTCTGGAGAACTTCGGGTTCGGAAAGGAATTTATTAATTGGATAAGAATTATTTATGCACACCCAATGGCGTCCGTGGTAACCAATCAAGAAATGTTGCAGTCATTCCGCTTGTTCAAGGGTTGCCGACAGGGGTGCCCTATTCCGCCTGCTCTCTTCGCTATAGCCATGGAACCCCTTGCTACTCGCATTCGGGCATGTGCTGATATAGCTTCTGTTAAAATAAAGGACACACAGCACAAAATTTCCCTATATGCAGACGATGTTCTTTTGTTTTTGTCCAAACCTAAAACTTCTATTCCACCCTTACATAAGTTGATAAACACATTTGGCTCCTTCTCTGGCTACAAGATAAACTGGCAAAAAAAGTGAGTTGATGCCAATATCACGGCCTGTGGATATGCAATTTCTACCTCGTTTAGAACAGTGATGGACAAGTTCACAAGCCTTGGCATTGTAGTGACAAGAGACCTTGATCAGCTATTGAAAGCGAATTGGGACATGAAAATATATCAGCTTAAACAAAATATAGATTTTTGGAAAACTCTGCCTATCTCCTTGATTGGTCGTATAAACGCTATTAAAATGGTTGTCCTACCCAGGTTTCTTTACCTCTTCCAATGTCTACCCAATTTCATACCACAAAGCCATTTTAAGAAACTGGATTCAATAGTAACTCCATTTTTATGATATGATGATTTTAGATAGCTTGATCCTTGTCAAACCCCATTCAAAAGGGTCGGTCTCTAGACTGTATGATGTTCTACAGGCCCACATAGAGGTATCCACAGACACCATTAAAAGGGCTTGGGAACAAGAACTCAGATGAGGACTGGGTAGAAGCTCTCAGGAATATAAACCACAGTTCAGTGAATGCCAGACACAACCTTGTACAGTTTAAGGTGATACACAGGTTACATTACTCAAAAGTAAAACTGCATAAAATATTTCCAGACACCTCACCACTGTGTGAGAGGTGCAAGCAGGATGAGGGGACATTGTCCCACTTATTCTGGACGTGTCCTAAGTTACATGTTTACTGGGCTCTCATTTTTGATTATTTATCTAGAGCCTTTGATAGAGTTCTAGCCCCAGACCCCTTGACGGCTCTGTTTGGTACACTTGATGGGAATAACCACGAAGGGAAAGCTATCTCTCTTTGTACTCTATTAGCCAAAAGGCTCATATTGCAATTTTGGAAACTGGAGACTGTACCTACCTGTACCTATTTTCCATACATATGGAAAATATTTGATACAATACCTACAATAGAAGTCCAATGTTTTACAAAATATGGCAGCAGATACTGGATAAATTGTCTAGTCCCGCTTCATAACTGGGTTGACGATCTGCTGCTACTCTGTGATGTACTCTACTCAACATGTATTTTTGGCTTAACTACACTGCTTGTAATGACTATATGCTGTCTTCCTATACATGTACCACCTAATAGGATTTTGTTTTATTTTGTGTATGTGTGAGTTAAGTTTAGTTTTGTCCTCTAAATTGGCCATCCCATTCAACAGTACAATGAATGTCATTGTTAGTATTGCTGTCTTTTTTATTAGATTTTTTTATTGTAAAATAATAAACATATTATTTTAAAAAAGAATGAACCAGACTTGTGGAGGTCTACGAAAAAAATTCTGGGGTCTTGGCTGATTTCTTTTGATTTTCCCATGATGTCAAGCAAAGAGGCATTGAGTTTAAAGGTAGGTGTTGAAATACATCCACAGATACACCTCTAATTGACTCAAATTATGACAATTAGCTTATCAGAAGCTTCTATAGCCATAACACCATTTTCTGGAATTTTCCAAGCTGTTTAAAGGCAGAGTCAACTTAGTGTACGTAAACTTCTGACCCACTGGAATTGTGATACAGTGAATTATAAGTGAAATAATCTGTCTGTTAACAATTGTTGGAACAATTCCTTGTATCATGCACAAAGTAGATGTCCTAACTGGCTTTCCAAAACTATAGTTTATTAACAAGAAATTTGTGGAGTTTTTGAAAAACAAGTTTTAAAACTTGTTAAGGCTAGGCGCCTGCTAGCGGGCCAACTTTGATAAAACTGGAGGGCGTGCAATTCAAATAAATAATCAGAAAAATTATGGATTTTAAACATTTAGGTACATACAAGTGTCTTATATCGGTTGAAAGTTTAAATTCATGTTAATCTAACTGCACTGTCCCATTTACAGTAGCCATTACATCGAAAGCATGCCATGTGATTGTTTGAGGACGGAGCCCCACATCAAAATATTTTACTGACCGACAAAGGCTTCATAAATTCACAAATAGCGATTAAATATTCACTTACTTTTTCAAAATCTTCCTCTGATTTGTCATCCAAAGGGTCCCAGCTATAACATGTAGTGTCATTTTGTTAGATAAAATCCTTCTTTATATCCCAAAAAGTCTGTTCAGTTGGCGCCATCGATTTGATTAATCCACTCGTTCAACATGCAGAGAAAGGAATCCAAAGATTTACCGATAAACTTTGTTAGAACAAGTCATAATACTTTTCTATTGACTCCTCAGATACCCTAAAATGTAAAAGAGGAAAGAGGTATGTTCAATGTGTCTCCTCTTCTTAGGGCACGCATACACAAATTTCCAAGACCATGTCCTTGTAGTAAAACTCATTATTCTTACTCGTTTTGGAAGAAACAAGCCTGAAACCTTGAGCATTGAGTGTTGACACCCAGTGGACGACATAGGAATTGCATACTGGGAGATAGATTTAATTTTTACCCTGTACTTTCCATTGTAAAAGTATGGGCTCTCTGGTTTTTCTTTGGATTTTCTCCTACCATATCTATTGTGTTATAGTCTCCTACATTATTTAAACATTTCTGTTTGATCGTAGCTAGCTACTTAGCTAGCTACATAGCCGTCTTTGTATCAAAGATAATTGGGTAGTCTAGAGCGATTTTCTAGGTTCGCTAGCCATCTATTGTCGTTCTTTTAACGCAACGTAACGTAAACAACACTGCTAGCTAGCCTGCTAGCCCCCGAATAGCAACACTGCAGAAACTATTACACTCAACGGAACGACTTGATTAGTGTAGTGTCAACAACGCACCCACTGCCAGCTGGCCTACTTCAGCAGTACTGTATCATTTTAATCATTTTAGTCAATAAGATTCTTGCTACGTAGCTTAACTTTCTGAACATTCGAGACGTGTAGTCCACTTGTCATTCCAATCTCCTTTGCATTAGCGTAGCCTCTTCTGTAGCCTGTCAACTATGTGTCTGTTTATCCCTGTTCTCTCCTCTCTGCACAGACCATACAAACGCTCACACCGCGTGGCCGCGGCCACCCTACTCTGGTGGTCCCAGCGCGCACGACCCACGTGGAGTTCCAGGTCTCCGGTAGCCTCTGGAACTGCCAATCTGCGGTCAACAAGGCAGAGTTCATCTCAGCCTATGCCTCCTCCAGTCCCTCGACTTCTTGGCACTGACGGAAACATGGATCACCACAGACAACACTGCTACTCCTACTGCTCTCTCTTCGTCCGCCCACGTGTTCTCGCACACCCCAGAGCGTCTGGTCAGCGGGGTGGTGGCACCGGGATCCTCATCTCTCCCAAGTGGTCATTCTCTCTTTCTCCCCTTACCCATCTGTCTATCGCCTCCTTTGAATTCCATGCTGTCACAGTTACTAGCCCTTTCAAGCTTAACATCCTTATCATTTATCGCCCTCCAGGTTCCCTCGGAGAGTTCATCAATGAGCTTGATGCCTTGATAAGCTCCTTTCCTGAGGACGGCTCACCTCTCACAGTTCTGGGCGACTTTAACCTCCCCACGTCTACCTTTGACTCTTTCCTCTCTGCCTCCTTCTTTCCACTCCTCTCCTCTTTTGACCTCACCCCTCACCTTCCCCCTACTCACAAGGCAGGCAATACGCTCGACCTCATCTTTACTAGATGCTGTTCTTCCACTAACCTCACTGCAACTCCCCTCCAAGTCTCCGACCACTGCCTTGTATCCTTTTCCCTCTCGCTCTCATCCAACACCTCCCACACTGCCCCTACTCGGATGGTATCGCGCCGTCCCAACCTTCGCTCCCTCTCCCCGCTACTCTCTCCTCTTCCATCCTATCATCTCTTCCCTCCGCTCAAACCTTCTCCCACCTATCTCCTGATTCTGCCTCCTCAACCCTCCTCCTCTCCTCCCCTCTCTGCATCCCTTGACTCTCTATGTCCCCTATCCTCCAGGCCGGCTCGGTCCTCCCTCCCGCTCCGTGGCTCGATGACTCATTGCGAGCTCACAGAACAGGGCTCCGGGCAACCGAGCGGAAATGGAGGAAAACTCGCCTCCCTGCGGACCTGGCATCCTTTCACTCCCTCCTCTCTACATTTTCCTCCTCTGTCTCTGCTGCTAAAGCCACTTTCTACCACGCTAAATTCCAAGCATCTGCCTCTAACCCTAGGAAGCTCTTTGCCACCTTCTCCTCCCTCCTGAATCCCCTCCGCCCCCTCCCCCTCCTCCTCTCTGCAGATGACTTCGTCAACCATTTTGAAAAGAAGGTCGACGACATCCGATCCTCGTTTGCTAAGTCAAACGACACCGCTGGTTCTGCTCACACTGCCCTACCCTGTGCTCTGACCTCTTTCTCCCCCTCTCTCCAGATGAAATCTCGCGTCTTGTGACGGCCGGCCGCCCAACAACCTGCCCGCTTGACCCTATCCCCTCCTCTCTTCTCCAGACCATTTCCGGAGACCTTCTCCTTACCTCACCTCGCTCATCAACTCATCCCTGACCGTTGGCTACGTCCCTTCCGTCTTCAAGAGAGCGAGAGTTGCACCCCTTCTGAAAAAACCTACACTCGATCCCTCCGATGTCAACAATTACAGACCAGTATCCCTTCTTTCTTTTCTCTCCAAAACTCTTGAACGTGCCGTCCTTGGCCAGCTCTCCCGCTATCTCTCTGAATGACCTTCTTGATCCAAATCAGTCAGGTTTCAAGACTAGTCATTCAACTGAGACTGCTCTCCTCTGTATCACGGAGGCGCTCCGCACTGCTAAAGCTAACTCTCTCTCCTCTGCTCTCATCCTTCTAGATCTATCGGCTGCCTTCGATACTGTGAACCATCAGATCCTCCTCTCCACCCTCTCCGAGTTGGGCATCTCCGGCGCGGCCCACGCTTGGATTGCGTCCTACCTGACAGGTCGCTCCTACCAGGTGGCGTGGCGAGAATCTGTCTCCCTCACCACGCTCTCACCACTGGTGTCCCCCAGGGCTCTGTTCTTGGCCCTCTTCTATTCTCGCTATACACCAAGTCACTTGGCTCTGTCATAACCTCACATGGTCTCTCTTATCATTGCTATGCAGACGACACACAATTAATCTTCTCCTTTCCCCCTTCTGATGACCAGGTGGCGAATCGCATCTCTGCATGTCTGGCAGACATATCAGTGTGGATGACGGATCACCACCTCAAGCTGAACCTCGGCAAGACGGAGCTGCTCTTCCTCCCGGGAAGGACTGCCCGTTCCATGATCTCGCCATCACGGTCGACAACTCCATTGTGTCCTCCTCCCAGAGCGCCAAGAACCTTGGCGTGATCCTGGACAACACCCTGTCGTTCTCAACTAACATCAGGCGGTGGCCCGTTCCTGTAGGTTCATGCTCTACAACATCCGCAGAGTACGACCCTGCCTCACACAGGAAGCGGCGCAGGTCCTAATCCAGGCACTTGTCATCTCCCGTCTGGATTACTGCAACTCGCTGTTGGCTGGGCTCCCTGCCTGTGCCATTAAACCCCTTCAACTCATCCAGAACGCCGCAGCCCGTCTGGTGTTCAACCTTCCCAAGTTCTCTCACGTCACCCCGCTCCTCCGTTCTCTCCACTGGCTTCCAGTTGAAGCTCGCATCCGCTACAAGACCATGGTGCTTGCCTACGGAGCTGTGAGGGGGAACGGCACCTCAGTACCTCCAGGCTCTGATCAGGCCCTACACCCAAACAAGGGCACTGCGTTCATCTACCTCTGGCCTGCTCGCCTCCCTACCACTGAGGAAGTACAGCTCCCGCTCAGCCCAGTCAAAACTGTTCGCTGCCCTGGCCCCCAATGGTGGAACAAACTCCCTCACGACGCCAGGACAGCGGAGTCAATCACCACCTTCCGGAGACACCTGAAACCCCACCTCTTTAAGGAATACCTAGGATAGGTTAAGTAATCCCTCTCACCCCACCCCTAAGTTTTAGATGCACTATTGTTAAAGTGACTGTCCCACTGATGTCATAAGGTGAATGCACCAATTTGTAAGTCGCTTCTGGATAAGAGCGTCTGCTAAATGACTTAAATGTAAATGTAAATGTAAGTGTTTTCT
>NW_025752908.1:0-11660 GCF_021184085.1 Oncorhynchus gorbuscha
GAGAACATCCTGACCGGTTGCATCACTGCTTGGTACGGCAATTGCTCGGCCTCCGACCGCAAGGCACTTCAGAGAGTAGTATGTACGGCCCAGTACATCACTGGGGCAAAGCTGCCTGCCATCCAGGACCTCTACACCACGCGGTGTCAGAGGAAGGCCCTAAAAATTGTCAAAGACCCCAGCCACCCCAGTCATAGACTGTTCTCTCTACTACCGCATGGCAAGCGGTACCGGAGTGCCAAGTCTAGGACAAAAAAGCTTCTCAACAGTTTTTACCCCCAAGCCATAAGACTCCTGAACAGGTAACCAAATGGTTACCCAGACTATTTGCATTGTGTACCCCCCCAACCCCTCTTTTACTCTGCTGCTACTCTCTTTTTATCTTTTATACATAGTCACTTCAACTATACATTCATGTACATACTACCTCAATTGGCCCGACCAACCAGTGCTCCCCACACATTGGCTAACCGGGCTATCTGCATTGTGTCCCACCACCCGCCAACCCCTCTTTTTACGCTTCTGCTACTCTCTGTTCATCATATATTTACATTTACATCATTTACATTTAAGTCATTTAGCAGACGCTCTTATCCAGAGCGACTTACAAATTGGTGCATTCACCTTATGACATCCAGTGGAACAGCCACTTTACAATAGTGCATCTAAATATTTTAAGGGGGGGGGGGGGTGAGAAGGATTACTTTATCCTATCCTAAGTATTCCTTAAAGAGGTGGGGTTTCAGGTGTCTCCGGAAGGTGGTGATTGACTCCGCTGTCCTGGCGTCGTGAGGGAGTTTGTTCCACCATTGGGGAGCCAGAGCAGCGAACAGTTTTGACTGGGCTGAGCGGGAACTGTACTTCCTCAGTGGTAGGGAGACGAGCAGGCCAGAGGTGGATGAACGCAGTGCCCTTATTTGGGTGTAGGGCCTGATCAGAGCCTGGAGGTACTGAGGTGCCGTTCCCCTCACAGCTCCGTAGGCAAGCACCATGGTCTTGTAGCGGATGCGAGCTTCAACTGGAAGCCAGTGGAGAGAGCGGAGGAGCGGGGTGACGTGAGAGAACTTGGGAAGGTTGAACACTAGACGGGCTGCGGCGTTCTGGATGAGTTGTAGGGGTTTAATGGCACAGGCAGGAGCCCAGCCAACAGCGAGTTGCAGTAATCCAGACGGGAGATGACAAGTGCCTGGATTAGGACCTGCGCCGCTTCCTGTGTGAGGCAAGGTCGTACTCTGCGGATGTTGTAGAGCATGAACCTACAGGAACGGGCCACCGCCTTGATGTTAGTTGAGAACGACAGGGTGTTGTCCAGGATCACGCCAAGGTTCTTAGCACTCTGGGAGGAGGACACAATGGAGTTGTCAACCGTGATGGCGAGATCATGGAACGGGCAGTCCTTCCCCGGGAGGAAGAGCAGCTCCGTCTTGCCGAAGTTCAGCTTGAGATGGTGATCCGTCATCCACACTGATATGTCTGCTAGACATGCAGAGATGCGATTCGCCACCTGGTCATCAGAAGGGGGAAAGGAGAAGATTAATTGTGTGTCGTCTGCATAGCAATGATAGGAGAGACCATGTGAGGTTATGACAGAGCCAAGTGACTTGGTGTATAGCGAGAATAGGAGATGCATAGTCACTTTAACGATACCTGTATGTACACACTACCTCAATAAGCCTGACTAACAGGTGTCTATATATATCCTTGCTACTCCTTTTTCAAATGTCTTTTTAGTGTTTTATTTCTTTACTTACCTACACACACACACACATACCTTCTTTTTCCCCGCACCATTGGTTAGAGCCTGTAAGTAAGCATTTCACTGTAAGGTTTACATCTGTTGTATTCGGCGCACGTGACAAACTTTGATTTGATTTGTTGCCCTTCTGCATCAGGGCAACAGTTCCAGATCTACAGCGCTGTTTGTCAGACCAGGAGATGAAAATTGATCTTCTCACAAAATGTCTGTAGTGTCCGAACAGTGGCCTACTAATTAATATGACCCCTCAATGGAAAGAACACGATGGTGTTCTCTGTTTTGCTCTATGACCCCCACAAGTGTCACGACACTTGTCTGAAGGTAACCCATACAAATGAATGGAAGTATGGAGGTAGTTTTGTACCAACAAAAATAAGGGATTAAATACAGTACCTTCAGAAAGTATTGACACCCTTTGACTTTTTCCACACTTTGTTGTGTTCCAGCCTGAATTTAAAATGGATTACATTTAGATTTGTTTTGTCACTGGCCTACACACAATACCCCATAATGTCAAAGTGGAATCATGATTTTTGAAATGTTTACAAATTCATTAAAAATGAAAAGCTGAAATGTCTTGAGTCAATAAGTATTCAACCCCTTTGTCATGGCAAGCCTTAATAAATTAAGAAGTAAAACATTTCTAAACAAGACACATAATAAGTTGCATGTACTCACTGTGCAATAATAGTGTTTAACAGGGAGGTTTTCCAATGTCTCACAAAGGGCACCTATTGGTATATGCGTAAAAATAAAAAAGCAGACATTGAATATCCCTTTGAGTATGGGGAAGTTATTAATTACATTTTGGATGGTGTATTAATTCACCTAGTCACTAAAAAGATACAGGCATCCTTCCTAACTCACTTGCCGGAGAGGAAGGAACCCGCTCAACATTGTAGTCACTCCAAAATACTAACCTAGTTGACAGAGTGAAAAGAAGGAAGCCTGTAACGAATACAAACAATTCCAAAACATGCATCCTGTTTGCAACAAGGCACTAAAGTAATTATGTAAAATAATTTGGCAAAGCAATTAACTTTTTTTCCTGAATACAAAGTGTGTTCGGTGCAAATCCAATACAACTGTCATGCAGGTGAAAGAGGACCCAAAAGCGACTTGGCGAAAACAGAGTCTTTAATCCAGTAAAGTAAATACAAACAAAAAACACAACTTTCACTCGAAATGACGAGGACAAACTGGAGACTCGATCTTGAACAGCAGGTGAACAGCAGGTTGCCTCGGGAAGGCACTTGAACCAGACAGACTCAGACACCTGCTCACCACGCAGCATCTGAGGAAAACACGACACGACAGGGCGATACACAAACACAGCACGGTGAATTCTAGACAAGGAACCGACAGGACAGGAACGGAACACAAAGGAAGAAATAGGGACTCTAATCAGGGAAAGGATCGGGAACAGGTGTGGGAAGACTAAATGATTGATTAGGGGAATAGGAACAGCTGGGAGCAGGAACGGAACGATAGAGAGAAGAGAGAGCGAGAGAGTGAGAGAGGGAGGGGAGAGAGAGGGATAGAAAGAGGGAAAGAACCTAATAAGACCAGCAGAGGGAAACGAATAGAATGGGAAGCACAGGGACAAGACAAGATAATAAATGACAAAACATGACAGTACCCCCACTCACCGAGCGCTCCTGGCGCACTCGAGGAGGAATCCTGGCGGTAACGGAGGAAATCATCAATGAGTGAACGGTCCAGCACGTCCCGAGACGGAACCCAACTCCTCTCCTCAGGACCGTAACCCTCCCAATCCACTAAGTATTGGTGACCCCGTCCCCGAGAACGCATGTCCATGATCTTATGTACCTTGTAAATAGGTGCGCTCTCGACAAGGACGGGAGGGGGGAGGGAAGACGAACGGGGGTGCGAAGAAAGGGCTTAACACAGGAGACATGGAAGACAGGATGGACGCGACGAAGATGTCGCGGAAGAAGCAGTCGCACAGCGACAGGATTGACGACCTGGGAGACACGGAACGGACCAATGAACCGCTGGAGTCAACTTACGAGAAGCTGTCGTAAGAGGAAGGTTGCGAGTGGAAAGCCACACTCTCTGGCCGCAACAATACCTTGGACTCTTAATCCTGCGTTTATTGGCGGCTCACAGTCTGTGCCCTGTAACGGCAAAGTGCAGACCTCACCCTCCTCCAGGTGCGCTCACAACGTTGGACAAACGCTTGAGCGGAGGGAACGCTGGACTCGGCAAGCTGGGATGAGAACAGAGGAGGCTGGTAACCCAGACTACTCTGAAACGGAGATAACCCGGTAGCAGACGAAGGAAGCGAATTGTGAGCGTATTCTGCCCAGGGGAGCTGTTCTGCCCAAGACGCAGGGTTTCTGAAAGAAAGGCTGCGTAGTATGCGACCAATCGTCTGATTGGCCCTCTCTGCTTGCCCGTTAGACTGGGGATGAAACCAGGAAGAGAGACTGACGGACGCACCAATCAAACGACAGAACTCCCTCCAAAACTGTGACGTGAATTGCGGGCCTCTGTCTGAAACGGCGTCTAACGGGAGGCCATGAATTCTGAATACATTCTCGATAATGATTTGTGCCGTCTCCTTAGCGGAAGGAAGTTTAGCGAGGGGAATGAAATGTGCCGCCTTAGAGAACCTATCGACAACCGTAAGAATCACAGTCTTCCCCGCAGACAAAGGCAGACCGGTAATGAAGTCTAGGGCGATGTGAGACCATGGTCGAGAAGGAATGGGGAGCGGTCTGAGACGACCGGCAGGAGGAGAGTTACCCGACTTAGTCTGCGCGCAGTCCGAACAAGCAGCCACGAAACGGCGCGTGTCACGCTCCTGAGTCGGCCACCAAAAGCACTGGCGAATAGACGCAAGAGTGCCTCGAACACCGGGATGACCAGCTAACTTGGCAGAGTGAGCCCACTGAAGAACAGCCAGACGAGTGGAAACAGGAACGAAAAGGAGGTTACTAGGACAAGCGCGCGGCGACGCAGTGTGCGTGAGTGCTTGCTTAACCTGTCTTTCAATTCCCCAGACTGTTAACCCGACAACACGCCCATAAGGAAGAATCCCCTCGGGATCAGTAGAAGCCACAGAAGAACTAAACAGACGGGATAAGGCATCAGGCTTGGTGTTCTTGCTACCCGGACGGTAAGAAATCACAAACTCGAAACGAGCGAAAAACAACGCCCAACGAGCTTGACGGGCATTAAGTCGTTTGGCAGAACGGATGTACTCAAGGTTCTTATGGTCTGTCCAAACGACAAAAGGAACGGTCGCCCCCTCCAACCACTGTCGCCATTCGCCTAGGGCTAGCGGATGGCGAGCAGTTCACGGTTACCCACATCATAGTTGCGCTCAGATGGCGACAGGCGATGAGAAAAATAAGCGCAAGGATGAACCTTATCGTCAGACTGGAAGCGCTGGGATAGAATGGCTCCCACGCCTACCTCTGAAGCGCCAACCTCGACAATGAATTGTCTAGTGACGTCAGGAGTAACGAGGATAGGAGCGGACGTAAAACGTTCTTTAGAAGATCAAAAGCTCCCTGGGCGGAACCGGACCACTTAAAACACGTCTTGACAGAAGTAAGAGCTGTGAGAGGGGCAGCAACTTGACCGAAATTACGAATGAAACGCCGATAGAAATTAGCGAAACCTAAAAGCGCTGCAACTCGACACGTGACCTTGGAACGGGCCAATCACTGACAGCTTGGACCTTAGCGGAATCCATCTGAATGCCTTCAGCGGAAATAACGGAACCGAGAAAAGTAACGGAGGAGACATGAAAAGAGCACTTCTCAGACTTTACGTAGAGACAATTCTCTAAAAGGCGCTGTAGAACACGTCGAACGTGCTGAACATGAATCTCGAGTGACGGAGAAAAAATCAGGATATCGTCAAGATAGACAAAAACAAAGATGTTCAGCATGTCTCTCAGAACATCATTAACTAATGCCTGAAAAACAGCTGGCGCATTGGCGAGACCAAACGGCAGAACCCGGTACTCAAAATGCCCTAACGGAGTGTTAAACGCCGTTTTCCACTCGTCCCCCTCTCTGATGCGCACGAGATGGTAAGCGTTACGAAGGTCCAACTTAGTAAAGCACCTGGCTCCCTGCAGAATCTCGAAGGCTGATGACATAAGGGGAAGCGGATAACGATTCTTAACCGTTATGTCATTCAGCCCTCGATAATCCACGCAGGGCGCAGAGTACCGTCCTTCTTCTTAACAAAAAGAACCCCGCCCCGGCCGGAGAGGAAGAAGGCACTATGGTACCGGCGTCAAGAGACACAGACAAATAATCCTCGAGAGCCTTACGTTCGGGAGCCGACAGAGAGTATAGTCTACCCCGAGGAGGAGTGGTCCCCGGAAGGAGATCAATACTACAATCATACGACCGGTGAGGAGGAAGGGAGTTGGCTCGGGACCGACTGAAGACCTTGCGCAGATCATGATATTCCTCCGGCACTCCTGTCAAATCGCCAGGTTCCTCCTGAGAAGTAGGGACAGAAGAAACGGGAGGGATGGCAGACATTAAACACTTCACATGACAAGAAACGTTCCAGGATAGGATAGAATTACTAGACCAATTAATAGAAGGATTATGACATACTAGCCAGGGATGACCCAAAACAACAGGTGTAAACGGTGAACGAAAAATCAAAAAAGAAATAGTCTCACTGTGGTTACCAGATACTGTGAGGGTTAAAGGTAGTGTCTCAAATCTGATACTGGGAAGATGACTACCATCTAAGGCGAACATGGGCGTGGGCTTCTCTAACTCTCTGAAAGGAATGTCATGTTTCCGAACCCATGCTTCGTCCATGAAACAACCCTCAGCCCCAGAGTCTATCAAGGCACTACATGTAGCACCCGAACCGGTCCAGCGTAGATGGACCGACAAAGTAGTACAGGATCTTGATGGAGAGACTTGAGTAGTTGCGCTCACCTGTAGCCCTCCGCTTACAGATGAGCTCTGGCTTTACTGGACATGAATTAACAAAATGTCCAGCAACTCCGCAATAGAGGCACAGGCGGTTGGTGATCCTCCGTTCCCTCTCCTTAGTCGAGATGCGAATCCCTCCCAGCTGCATGGGCTCAGACTCTGAGCCAGAGGAGGGAGATGGTTGCGATGCGGAGCAGGGAAACACCGTTGATGCGAGCTCTCTTCCACGAGCCCGGTGACGAAGATCTACCCGTCGTTCTATGCGGATGGCGAGAGCAATCAAAGAGTCCACATCTGAAGGAACCTCCCGGGAGAGAATCTCATCCTTAACCACTGCGTGGAGTCCCTCCAGAAAACGAGCGAGCAGCGCCGGCTCGTTCCACTCACTAGAGGCAGCAAGAGTGCGAAACTCAATAGAATAATCCGTTATGGACCGTTCACCTTGGCATAAGGAAGCCAGGGCCCTAGAAGCCTCCCTACCAAAAACTGAACGGTCAAAAACCCGAATCATCTCCTCTTTAAAGTTCTGGAACTTGTTAGAGCAATCAGCCCTTGCCTCCCAGATAGCTGTGCCCCATTCTCGAGCCCGGCCAGTAAGGAGTGAAATGACGTAAGCAACCCGAGCTCTCTCTCTAGAGTATGTGTTGGGTTGGAGAGAGAACACAATCTCACACTGCGTGAGAAAGGAGCGGCACTCAGTGGGCTGCCCGGAGTAGCAAGGTGGGTTATTAACCCTAGGTTCTGGAGGCTCGGCAGGCCAGGAAGTAACAGGTGGCACGAGACGTAGACTCTGGAACTGTCCAGAGAGGTCGGAAACCTGAGCGGCCAGGTTCTCCACGGCATGGCGAGCAGCAGACAATTCCTGCTCGTGTCTGCCGAGCATGGCTCCTTGGATCTCGACGGCAGTGTAACGAGCGTCTGAAGTCGCTGGGTCCATTCCTTGGTCGGTTCCTTCTGTCATGCAGGTGAAAGAGGACCCAAAAGCGACTTGGCGAAAACAGAGTCTTTAATCCAGTAAAGTAAATACAAACAAAAAACACAACTTTCACTCGAAATGACGAGGACAAACTGGAGACTCGATCTTGAACAGCAGGTGAACAGCAGGTTGCCTCGGGAAGGCACTTGAACCAGACAGACTCAGACACCTGCTCACCACGCAGCATCTGAGGAAAACACGACACGACAGGGCGATACACAAACACAGCACGGTGAATTCTAGACAAGGAACCGACAGGACAGGAACGGAACACAAAGGAAGAAATAGGGACTCTAATCAGGGGAAAGGATCGGGAACAGGTGTGGGAAGACTAAATGATTGATTAGGGGAATAGGAACAGCTGGGAGCAGGAACGGAACGATAGAGAGAAGAGAGAGCGAGAGAGTGAGAGAGGGAGGGGGAGAGAGAGGGATAGAAAGAGGGAAAGAACCTAATAAGACCAGCAGAGGGAAACGAATAGAATGGGAAGCACAGGGACAAGACAAGATAATAAATGACAAAACATGACAACAACACATTACTGAGTACCATTCTCCATATTTTTAAGCATAGTGATGGCTGCTTCATGTTATGGATATGCTTGTAATCATTAAGGACTGGGGAGTTTTTCAGGATAAAGAAGAAACGGAATGGAGCTAAGCACGGGTAAAATCCTAGAGGAACACCTGGTTCAGTCTGCTTTCCACCAGATACTGGGTGATGAATTCACCTTTCAGAAGGACAATATCCTAAAACACATGGCTAAATCTACACTGTAGTTGCTTACCAAGAAGACAGTGAATGTTCCTGAGTGACCGAGTTACAGTTTTGACTTAAATCTGATTGAAAATCTATGACAAGACCTGAAAATGGCTGTCAAGCAATGATCAATAAGCAATTTGACAGAGCTTGAATAATTCAGGGGTGTGAATACTTATGTAAATGAGATGAGATGTATTTAATTTTCAATACATTTGCACAATTTTTTTTTTCAACTTGTCATTATGGGATGTTGTGTCTATATTTAATAAATGTTGAATTCAGGCTGTAACATAACAAAATGTGGAATAAGTCAAGGGATATGAATACTTTATGTGGCCAAAAAAACAAGAAAAAATCCTGGGCTTTCTTGTAGCTTCTAGATATAGGACAGACATTTCAAAATCTTATTCCATATGATTTATTTGTCTCTCTTTTTTTTGCCATTTACTAATGTGTTATTCAACAAGTTGTTACGGGCTGTAGTAGTAAATGCCAAATTCAACTCTTTTTTTATACCTACAATTCAAAATCAAATAGCTGAACGATCCATGGTATGGCCATCTTAAAACAATTCCATATGTTAGCTTAGTAGAACCCATCTGTAGACTTTTAGAGGCGTTATTACAGACCACTTGTCACACCCTGATATGTTTCACCTGTCTTTGTGAGTGTCTCCACCCCCTCCAGGTGTCGCCCATCTTTCCCATTATTTAACATTTAACATTTAAGTCATTTAGCAGACGCTCTTATCCAGAGCGACTTACAAATTGGTGCATTCACCTTATCCCCTGTGTATTTATACCTGTGTCTCTGTCTGTTGCCAGTTTGTCAAGTCAACCAGTGTTTTTGTATCTCAGCGCCTGCTTTTCCCAGTCTCTCTTTTTCTCACCCTCCTGGTTTTGACCCTGCCTTTCCTGACTCTGAGCCCGCTTGCCTGACCTCTCTGCCTGCCCCTGACCCTGAGCCTGCCTGCCGGCCCCTGACCCTGCCTGCCTGCCCCTGAGCCTGCCTGCCCCTGAGCCTGCCTGCCTGTCCCTGACCCTGAGCCTGCCTGCCGGCCTATACCATTGCCCCACCTCTGGATTATTGACCTCTGCCTAGCCTGAACCTGCCTGCCGTCTGGTACAGTTGCTCTACATCTGGTTTACTGACCCCTGCCTGCCTTGACCTGTCTATTGCCTGCCCCTGTTGGATTATTAAATCATTGTTAATTCGATGTTGCCTGCATCTGGGTCTTACCTTCAAACCTGATAGTATAAACTGGCAATGATGCAACGCCATCTCTTCCCAAGGAGTCTCCATTTGTAGGCACGAGGAACGGGCGTTGGACATGCTGCTGGAGCAATTCCGTGGGTTGTCTGGGGGGCAGCCTACCATGGTGGTAACCCCACCGCCCCTCAGTAACTTGGCGGTTAGCAGCGCCGCCCCACAGGCCACTCCACCTTCCCGGGGGCCCCGTTTACCTCCCCCGGAACGCTTTAATGGAGAGCCGAGCACCCGTCAGGCATTTTTAGCTCAGTGTGCACTCATTTTTGAACTTCAGCCCTCCTCCTTCCCCTCGGATCACTCCAAGATAGCTTACCTCATCACGCTGATGTCTGGGAGGACTCTGACCTGGGCTACCGCCGTATGGGAACTACAGCCATGTGTGTGAGTCTGGAGGTGTTTGTTGGGAGAGGTGAGGAAGGTTTTTGATGCCTCATTCCCCGGGAATGAAGCTGCCTGGAAGCTAATCCATTTCCGGCAGGATACCCACAGAATGGTCGACTATGCGTTGGATTTCCGCATGTTTGGCAGCGGAGAGTGCGTGGAACCAGGAAGCACTGTTTGACATGTTCCTGCACAGTGTCTCGGAGGTGGTTAAGGATGAGCGTGCTGCTCGGGAGTTACCCCCGGATCTTGACTCCCTCATCGCTTTGACCATCTGCGGGAATGACGGATGGAGAGGAAATTCGATTTCACTCTGTTACTTTCCCCAGTTTCTGTGTTGTTGTGGATTTGTATGTGTGTCTATTTCAGGAAATGGCTTCCTGGATCCCTAAAGCAGCTGATTGGTCGGCCCCATCGCTGATTGGAGCTCTGGGGATACAGGGATACGTCAGGGGATACAGTTGTTTCTTCAATTACCAACTCCTTCTCCAGCTTGATAAAAGCCAGTGTTCCTTCGTCAGAGAGGAGAGCTTCATTTTATGTCCTATGTGGATTGTTGTGGTGGTCAGTGAAAGTTTTTTACATATTATTTTGTAGCCGCTCCTTCAGAGGTATGTGTATGACAATAGGACTTAGTGTTTGTGGTTATTGAAATTTCATACTTAAGAGTATTGGTAAATTATTCTGTGTTTCATTTATTCCCAGGGTGGGAAGGGGAACGCACCTTGGGAGTGTTTAGGCAAGAGGCCTGAGGGCATATAAAAACCGTAGTATTTAATTTGTCTATGCACACTATGTAAGACCTGGGCGGACCACCCCCTGTATTTTGGTTAGCGCACCAGGTGGTGTTAAAGGTTAGGTTAGAAGTGGGAAGGAAGGTAAGGTAGGAGAGGGGGGATCTTTAACTTGAACTTTCTTTGCTTTGGTTCCATCCAGCCCCTTTTCCTCAAATTATGGGTGAAGGACGAATAAATTCCCTGTAAACGGTAATATTCTCTGCCTTTGTCATCCTTACCCGCACCTGTAATCACATACCTCTTTCACTCCATGAGGAGTTAAGTGTAGCAGGGTGTCTCGTTCCCTCCTCCAAGAGGCGTGCGTAACACGAGCCTATGAAACTTGCCCAGTAAAAGATCAGGCTCACTGGTAGGAGAGAGTACTCTGGTGGGCCATATAGAGAATTTTTCTCCTTTCCTTACCCGCAGCCCTTTTCATATCATTATGTTGTGGGAAAACCAGTCCAAATCTCTCCGGGTCCTCATTGACTCTTGGGCCGATAAGAGCTCTTTAGACGCCACACTGGCTTCCGAGCTGAACATTGCTACTCAGCCCCTCTCCATTCCCATGGATGATAGAGCGCTGGACAGGCGCTCTATAACACCTCCCATAACACCACTCCCATCAACCTACATGTTTCAGGGAATCACAGAGAGACTATTTAATTTGTGCTCATCAAGTCCCCCCAGATTTCTGTGGTGTTGGGATTCTCTTGGCTCCAGCGACACAATTCCCTCATCAACTGGTCTACGGGTGCTATCATGGGCTGCGGTCCGTTCTGCCACTCCCATTGTCTGAA
>NW_025752909.1:0-11656 GCF_021184085.1 Oncorhynchus gorbuscha
TGTTATGCAGGTGAATGAGGACCCAAAAGCGACTTGGCGAAAACAGAGTTTTTAATCCAGTAAGAAACTTTACAAAACAAAAAGCATAATACTACTCGTAAAGACGAGAACAGACTGGAGACTTGATCGAGAACTGCAGGTTGCCTCGGGAAGGCACTTGAACCTAGCAGACTCAGACACCTGCTCACCACGCAGCATCTGAGGGAAACACGACACGACAGGGCAAAACATAGACACAGCACGGTGAATTATAGATGAGGATCCGACGGGCAGGAACGGAAAACAAGGAGAGAAATAGGGACTCTAATCAGGGAAAAGGATCGGGAACAGGTGTGGGAAGACTAAATGATTGATTAGGGGAATAGGAACAGCTGGGAGCAGGAACGGAACGATAGAGAGAAGAGAGAGCGAGAGAGTGAGAGAGGGAGGGGGAGAGAGAGGGATAGAAAGAGGGAAAGAACCTAATAAGACCAGCAGAGGGAAACGAATAGAAGGGGAAGCACAGGGACAAGACATGATAATTAATGACAAAACATGACAGTACCCCCCACTCACCGAGCGCCTCCTGGCGCACTCGAGGAGGAACCCTGGCGGCAACGGAGGAAATCATCAATAAGCGAACGGTCCAGCACGTCCCGAGACGGAACCCAACTCCTCTCCTCAGGACCGTAACCCTCCCAATCCACTAAGTATTGGTGACCCCGTCCCCGAGAACGCATGTCCATGATCTTACGTACCTTGTAAATAGGTGCGCTTCGACAAGGACGGGAGGGGGGAGGGAAGACGAACGGGGGTGCGAAGAAAGGGCTTGACACAGGAGACATGGAAGACAGGATGGACGCGACGAAGATGTCGCGGAAGAAGCAGTCGCACAGCGACAGGATTGACGACCTGGGAGACACGGAACGGACCAATGAACCGCGGAGTCAACTTACGAGAAGCTGTCGTAAGAGGAAGGTTGCGAGTGGAAAGCCACACTCTCTGGCCGCAACAATACCTTGGACTCTTAATCCTGCGTTTATTGGCGGCTCTCACAGTCTGTGCCCTGTAGCGGCAAAGTGCAGACCTCACCCTCCTCCAGGTGCGCTCACAACGTTGGACAAACGCTTGAGCGGAGGGAACGCTGGACTCGGCAAGCTGGGATGAGAACAGAGGAGGCTGGTAACCCAGACTACTCTGAAACGGAGATAACCCGGTAGCAGACGAAGGAAGCGAGTTGTGAGCGTATTCTGCCCAGGGGAGCTGTTCTGCCCAAGACGCAGGGTTTCTGGAAAGAAAGGCTGCGTAGTATGCGACCAATCGTCTGATTGGCCCTCTCTGCTTGACCGTTAGACTGGGGATGAAACCCGGAAGAGAGACTGACGGACGCACCAATCAAACGACAGAACTCCCTCCAAAACTGTGACGTGAATTGCGGGCCTCTGTCTGAAACGGCGTCTAACGGGAGGCCATGAATTCTGAACACATTCTCGATAATGATTTGTGCCGTCTCCTTAGCGGAAGGAAGTTTAGCGAGGGGAATGAAATGTGCCGCCTTAGAGAACCTATCGACAACCGTAAGAATCACAGTCTTCCCCGCAGACAAAGGCAGACCGGTAATGAAGTCTAGGGCGATGTGAGACCATGGTCGAGAAGGAATGGGGAGCGGTCTGAGACGACCGGCAGGAGGAGAGTTACCCGACTTAGTCTGCGCGCAGTCCGAACAAGCAGCCACGAAACGGCGCGTGTCACGCTCCTGAGTCGGCCACCAAAAGCGCTGGCGAATAGACGCAAGAGTGCCTCGAACACCGGGATGACCAGCTAACTTGGCAGAGTGAGCCCACTGAAGAACAGCCAGACGAGTGGAAACAGGAACGAAAAGGAGGTTACTAGGACAAGCGCGCGGCGACGCAGTGTGCGTGAGTGCTTGCTTAACCTGTCTTTCAATTCCCCAGACTGTCAACCCGACAACACGCCCATAAGGAAGAATCCCCTCGGGATCAGTAGAAGCCACAGAAGAACTAAACAGACGGGATAAGGCATCAGGCTTGGTGTTCTTGCTACCCGGACGGTAAGAAATCACAAACTCGAAACGAGCGAAAAACAACGCCCAACGAGCTTGACGGGCATTAAGTCGTTTGGCAGAACGGATGTACTCAAGGTTCTTATGGTCTGTCCAAACGACAAAAGGAACGGTCGCCCCTCCAACCACTGTCGCCATTCGCCTAGGGCTAAGCGGATGGCGAGCAGTTCACGGTTACCCACATCATAGTTGCGCTCAGATGGCGACAGGCGATGAGAAAAATAAGCGCAAGGATGAACCTTATCGTCAGACTGGAAGCGCTGGGATAGAATGGCTCCCACGCCTACCTCTGAAGCGCCAACCTCGACAATGAATTGTCTAGTGACGTCAGGAGTAACGAGGATAGGAGCGGACGTAAAACGTTCTTTTAGAAGATCAAAAGCTCCCTGGGCGGAACCGGACCACTTAAAACACGTCTTGACAGAAGTAAGAGCTGTGAGAGGGGCAGCAACTTGACCGAAATTACGAATGAAACGCCGATAGAAATTAGCGAAACCTAAAAAGCGCTGCAACTCGACACGTGACCTTGGAACGGGCCAATCACTGACAGCTTGGACCTTAGCGGAATCCATCTGAATGCCTTCAGCGGAAATAACGGAACCGAGAAAAGTAACGGAGGAGACATGAAAAGAGCACTTCTCAGCCTTTACGTAGAGACAATTCTCTAAAAGGCGCTGTAGAACACGTCGAACGTGCTGAACATGAATCTCGAGTGACGGTGAAAAATCAGGATATCGCTGATAGACAAAACAAAGATGTTCAGCATGTCTCAGAACATCATTAACTAATGCCTGAAAAACAGCTGGCGATTGGCGACCAAACGGCAGAACCCGTACTCAAAATGCCCTAACGGAGTGTTAAACGCCGTTTCCACTCGCCCTCTGATGCGCACGAGATGGTAAGCGCACGAAGGACCAACTTAGTAAAGCACCTGGCTCCTGCAGAATCTCGAAGGCTGATGACATAAGGGGGAAGCGGATAACGATTCTCTAACCGTTGCGTCATTCAGCCCTCGATAATCCACGCAGGGGCGCAGAGTACCGCCCTTCTCTAACAAAAAGAACCCCCGCCCCGCCGGAGAGGAAGAAGGCACTATGGTACCGGCGTCAAGAGACACAGATAAATAATCCTCGAGAGCCTTACGTTCGGGGAGCCGACAGAGAGTATAGTCTACCCCGAGGAGGAGTGGTCCCCGGAAGGAGATCACTACTACAATCATACGACCGGTGAGGAGGAAGAGAGTTGGCTCGGGATCGACTGAAGACCGTGCGCAGATCATATTCCTCCGGCACTCCTGTCAAATCGCCAGGTTCCTCCCTGAGAAGTGGGGACAGAAGAAATGGGAGGGATGGCAGACATTAAGCACTTCACATGACAAGATACGTTCCAGGATAGGATAGAATTACAAGACCAATTAATAGAAGGATTATGACATACTAGCCAGGATGACCCAAAACAACTGGTGTAAAAGGTGAACGAAAATCAAAAAGAAATAGTCTCACTGTGGTTACCAGATACTGTGAGAGTTAAAGGTAGTGTCTCAAATCTGATACTGGGAAGATGACTACCATCTAAGGCAAACATGGGCGTAGGCTTGTCTAACTGTCTGAAAGGAATGTTATGTTTCCGAACCCATGCTTCGGCCCATGAAACAACCCTCAGCCCCAGAGTCAATCAAGGCACTGCATGTAGCACCGAACCGGTCCAGCGTAGATGGACCGACATAGTAGTACAGGATCTAGATGAAGAGACCTGAGTAGTAGCGCCACCAGTAGCCCTCCGCTTTACTGATGGGCTCTGGCCTCTTACTGGACATGAATTAACAAAATGTCCATCAAATCCGCAATAGAGGCACAGGCGGTTGGTGATCCTCCGTTTCCCTCTCCTTAGTCGAGATGCGAATCCCTCCCAGCTGCATGGGCTCAGTCTCAGAGCCAGAGGAGGGAGATGGTTGCGATGCGGAGCAGGGAAACACCCGTGATGCGAGCTCTCTTCCACGAGCCTGGTGACGAAGATCTACCCGTCGTTCTATGCGGATGGCGAGAGCAATCAAAGAGTCCACACTGGAAGGAACCTCCGAGAGAGAATCTCATCTTTGACCACTGTGTGAGTCCTCCAGAAAACGAGCGAGCAGCGCCGGCTCTGCTCCAGTCACTAGAGGCAGCAAGAGTACGAAACTCTATAGAGTAATCCGTTATGGATCGATCACCTTGGCATAGGGAAGCCAGGGCCCTAGAAGCCTCCCCACCAAAAACTGAACGGTCAAAAACCCGAATCATCTCCTCTTTAAAGTTCTGGTAATTGTTAGAACAATCAGCCCTTGCCTCCCAGATAGCTGTGCCCCACTCTCGGGCCCGGCCAGTAAGGAGTGAAATGACGTAAGCAACCCGAGCTCTCTCACTAGAGTATGTGTTGGGTTGAGAGAGAACACAATATCACACTGGGTGAGAAAGGAGCGGCACTCCGTGGGCTGCCCGGAGTAGCAAGGTGGGTTATTAACCCTAGGTTCCGGAGGCTCGGCAGGCCAGGAAGTAACAGGTGGCACGAGACAAAGACTCTGGAACTGTCCAGAGAGGTCGGAAACCTGAGCGGCCAGGTTCTCCACGGCATGGCGAGCAGCAGACAATTCCTGCTCGTGTCTGCCGAGCATGGCTCCTTGGATCTTGACGGCAGTGTTACGAGCCTCTGTAGTCGCTGGGTCCATTCCTTGGTCGGATCCTTCTGTTATGCAGGTGAATGAGGACCCAAAAGCGACTTGGCGAAAACAGAGTTTTTAATCCAGTAAGAAACTTTACAAAACAAAAAGCATAATACTACTCGTAAAGACGAGAACAGACTGGAGACTTGATCGAGAACTGCAGGTTGCCTCGGGAAGGCACTTGAACCTAGCAGACTCAGACACCTGCTCACCACGCAGCATCTGGAGGGAAACACGACACGACAGGGCAAAACATAGACACAGCACGGTGAATTATAGATGAGGATCCGACGGGGCAGGAACGGAAAACAAGGAGAGAAAATAGGAACTCTAATCAGGGAAAAGGATCGGGAACAGGTGTGGAAGACTAAATGATTGATTAGGGGAATAGGAACAGCTGGGAGCAGGAACGGAACGATAGAGAGAAGAGAGAGCGAGAGAGTGAGAGAGGGAGGGGGAGAGAGAGGGATAGAAAGAGGGAAAGAACCTAATAAGACCAGCAGAGGGAAACGAATAGAAGGGGAAGCACAGGGACAAGACATGATAATAAATGACAAAACATGACACAAGCGGCAACGGTGAGAGACTTGTTTCTGGAAAGGTGGATTTAAAAACAATAGAAGCTCGAATTGTTTGGGCACAGACCTGGATAGTATGACAGAACTCTGTAGGCTATCTCTGCAGTAGATTGCAACTCCGCCCCCTTTGGTAGTTCTATCTTGTCGGAAAATGTTATAGTTTGGGATGGAAATTTCTGGATTTTTGGTGGCCTTCCTAAGCCAGGATTCAGACACGGCTAGGACATCCGGGTTGGCAGAGTGTGCTAAAACAGTGAATAAAACAAACTTAGTGAGGAGGCTTCGAATGTTAACATGCATGAAACCAAGGCTTTTACAGTTACAGAAGTCAACAAACGAGAGCGCCTGGGGAATGGGAGTGGAGTTAGGTGCTGCAGGGCTTGGATTAACCTTTACATCACCAGAGGAACAGAGGAGGAGTAGGATAAGGGTGCGGGTAAAGGCTCTTAGAACTGGTCGTCTAGTGCTTTTGGAAAAGAGAGTAAAAGGAGCAGGTTTCTGGGCGCAGAAGAATAGATTCAAGGCATAATGTACGGACAAGGGTATGGTAGGATGTGAATACAGTGGAGGTAAACCTAGGCACTGAGTGACGATGAGAGAGGTTTTGTCTCTAAAGACACCACTTAAACCAGGTGAGGTTACCACATGTGTGGGAGGTGAAACAAAAGGCTAGCTAAGGCATATTGAGCAGGGCTGGAGGCTCTACAGTGAAATAAGACAATCACTAACCAAAACAGCAATGGACAAGGTATATTGACATTAGGAAGAGACATGCGTAGCCGAGTTATCATATGGTCCAGTGATTAGCTAACCAAGCTGGAAACACAGCGATTCAGACAGCTAGCGGGCCGGGGCTAGCAAGCTAGCAGAAAGGCCTTAGGGGGACGTCGCGACGGGCAGAGTCTGTAATAATAATAATATATGCCATTTAGCAGCGCCCTTCATGTGTGCATACATTCTACGTATGTTGGTCCCGGGATCGAACCCACTACCCTCATGATGGCAGACCATGCTCTACCAACTGAGCATGACTGTGTAGGCAGTAAAATGGTCCAAGCCAATTGGCAAAATATCTATTGTAGCCCAAGAGGTGGCTGATGGACCTCTTCAGCTAGCCGGGAGATGGGCCTAGCACGAGGCTAGCTCCAGGCAAACTGGTGCTTGCTTCGGGACAGAGACGTTAGCCAGGAGTAGCCACTCGGATAGCAGCTAGCTAGCTGCGATGATCCAGGTGAAAAGGTTCTGAGCTTGCGGTAGGAATCCAGAGATGTGGAGATGTGGTAGAGAAAAAAGCAGTCTGATATGCTTTGGGTTGAATCGCCCTGTGCAGACTGGTGGGAGTTGATCGGGCTGAGGTTAGCTGATAACCGCTAGCAGTGGCTAACTGACTATTAGCTAGCTAGTTAGCTGGCTAGCTTCTGTTGGGGGTTCCGGTTCTAAAGTATAGAAAATAGCAGATCCATTCCACATTGGGTGAGGCGGGTTGCAGGAGTATGCTGAAATTGAGGTTAAAAATATTAAAAATATATAAGAAATATATACAAAGAAAAAATATATATACACGGGACACGACAAGACAAAGACGGCTGACTGCTACACCATCTTGGATTTTTGTCCCACTCCATTGAAGTTCCACAGGACACAATCAACAGCCTGATCAACTTTATGCAAATGGTGGTCACACCAGATACTGACTGGTTTTCTGAGCCACGTCCCTACTTTTTTTTAAGGTATCTGTGACCAACAGATGCATATCTGTATTTCCAGTTTTGTGAAATCCATAGATTAGGGCCTAATGAATTTATTTCAATTGACTGATATCCTTATATGAACCATAACTCAGTAAAATCTTTTAAATTAGTTGCATGTTGCATTTAAATTTTTGTTCAGTGTAGCTGACTCATATTAGTGAAATGTATTATTCATATATGATAATTTTTTTGAATAATAAAAAAGAGAATTGACTGTAATGTTCTTCATCAGCCCTATTTCTTAGCCTTGTATTGTAGCACCATCTAGTGTGGGACAACATTACTGTCCAATCCATTTTAATATTGGAGTTAAAGCTTTGATCTCCAGCTTCAGAAAAACAGAATAGCCACTTTGTTAGCTTCAGTCATTTTCATCCAAATGTATTTTTTTTAACTCATGAGTGAATAAGAAGTAAAAACACCACTGAGGTTCAGGCTCTGTCATTCCAACAGATGAAACACACTATAACTCTAAAATAACATAAATATAACAGAAATATAACAGAAATATAACAGAAATATAACAGAAATATAACAGAAATATAACAGAAATATAACAGAAATATAACCGAATCAAATAAAAGAGAAATGTGTTCCAAAGGGAAGGAGTGGTTATTACACTTAACCATGTGTACTTTTCAAGATCCTTCCTGTGTTCCATAACGGATATACTTTAGCTGTCCTTTGTGATTGGTCATTGTTCCTCATCCCTCGAGCGCCAGAATTTAAAACTTAAATATGTACTTCCTGCATAGCAGAGTGTGACCAGGAAGGCAAAGAACTGAAAAACAGACGGATGAAAACATTAAAATTCAGTACAATGCTGGGTATGAGTTTGAGTAGGCTTAAATGGACCAAATAGACATCATTCTAAATGGTACACAGTGGAATCATACATCTCTTATCTGACTTGTAGGCATATATTTAGCATTTTAATATTGTATAATTTAAAATCGCTGTAATCATAAATACTCAGTCATGTTTGTGGTATATTTTAAAAGTTGGCGTGATTTAAATTTCTGTCTGGGAGTTCTATGGTGGTTTTCTTACTGTGGATGCTACCCAGCAGTTGTAGTTATGGCGTCCCTTAACAGCATGGCTGATTGAGGCTGCGTCCACTGCTGCTAACACCACATACATCACTGTAGCACTACTGTTGAAGAACAGACCCTGTAGAACACCACATACATCACTGTAGCACTACTGTTGAAGAACAGACCCTGTAGAACACCACATACATCACTGTAGCACTACTGTTGAAGAACAGGCCCTGTAGAACACCACATACATCACTGTAGCACTACCGTTGAAGAACAGACCCTGTAGAACACCACATACATCACTGTAGCACTACTGTTGAAGAACAGACCCTGTAGAACACCAGCACTACTGTTGAAGAACATCACTGTAGCACTACTGTTGAAGAACAGACCCTGTAGAACACCACATACATCACTGTAGCACTACTGTTGAAGAACAGACCCTGTAGAACACCACATACATCACTGTAGCACTACTGTTGAAGAACAGACCCTGTAGAACACCACATACATCACTGTAGCACTACTGTTGAAGAACAGACCCTGTAGAACACCACATACATCACTGTAGCACTACTGTTGAAGAACAGACCCTGTAGAACACCACATACATCACTGTAGCACTACTGTTGAAGAACAGACCCTGTAGAACACCACATACATCACTGTAGCACTACTGTTGAAGAACAGACCCTGTAGAACACCACATACATCACTGTAGCACTACTGTTGAAGAACAGACCCTGTAGAACACCACATACATCACTGTAGCACTACTGTTGAAGAACAGACCCTGTAGAACACCACATACATCACTGTATACCGTTGACATACTGTTGAAGAACAGACCCTGTAGAACACCACATGCATCACTGTAGCACTACTGTTGAAGAACAGACCCTGTAGAATGACAACAACAGGATTCCTGGCTGGCTCAGATACGGTAGGGTAGTACACATTATAGAATGGTTTCATTTGATCACATTCATAAAGACTTGGTTCATCTATTTGCTCTCTCCCCCAAAACCATCAAGGAAGTTACCTCCATTTGTTTTCTGTTACATAAATAGTCCACAATTATTCAATTACTAGATGTATAATAAACAACCTCAATCACTCAAGTTTCAAATAATGCACTGTTGTATTATGTGTTGTAGTATGTGTCATACCACAGTTGTCCAGGGGACCTGAGGGATCCTGTTGTAAGCCATGGTCAGGTAGATGATGAGGAAGATGACCGTCAGAACCCAGTACAAGATGGCCACAAACATGACCCACCCAAAGGCAGACACACGGAAGTACTCCGTCCCTGCTATCAGAATCCATACCAGCAGACCAAACACCTGAGGGGACAGGGAAGCATATAGCCAGCATTCCAAATGGTATCCTATTCCATTTATAGTGCACTACTTTTTAACAGGGCCCAAAGGGCTCTAGTAGAAAGTAGTGCACTATACAGGGAATAGGGTGCCACTTGGGATGCATCCATAGTCAGATATGGCTGTACTCTGGTGGTGTCTACTTTATGGTGTATTTAAATGCATTTGCTCAAATCAAATTTGTATTTGCCACATGCGCCGAATACAACAGGTGTAGTAGACCTTACAGTGAAATGCTGAATACAACAGGTGTAGTAGACCTTACAGTGAAATGCTGAATACAACAGGTGTAGTAGACCTTACAGTGAAATGCTGAATACAACAGGTGTAGTAGACCTTACAGTGAAATGCTGAATACAACAGGTGTAGTAGACCATACAGTGAAATGCTGAATACAACAGGTGTAGTAGACCATACAGTGAAATGCTGAATACAACAGGTGTAGTAGACCATACAGTGAAAATGCTGAATACAACAGGTGTAGTAGACCTTACAGTGAAATGCTGAATACAACAGGTGTAGTAGACCTTACAGTGAAATGCTGAATACAACAGGTGTAGTAGACTTACAGTGAAATGCTGAATACAACAGGTGTAGTAGACCTTACAGTGAAATGCCAATAACAGGTGTAGTAGACCTTACAGTGAAATGCTGAATACAACAGGTGTAGTAGAACTACAGTGAAATGCTGAATACAACAGGTGTAGTAGACCTTACAGTGAAATGCTGAATACAACAGGTGTAGTAGACCTTACAGTGAAATGCTGAATACAACAGGTGTAGTAGACCTTACAGTGAAATGCTGAATACAACAGGTGTAGTAGACCTTACAGTGAAATGCTGAATACAACAGGTGTAGTAGACCTTACAGTGAAATGCTGAATACAACAGGTGTAGTAGACCTTACAGTGAAATGCTGAATACAACAGGTGTAGTAGACCTTACAGTGAAATGCTGAATACAACAGGTGTAGTAGACCTTACAGTGAAATGCCGAATACAACAGGTGTAGTAGACCTTACAGTGAAATGCTGAACAGGTGTAGTAGACCATACAGTGAAATGCTGAATACATCAGGTGTAGTAGACCTTACAGTGAAATGCTGAATACAACAGGTGTAGTAGACCTTACAGTGAAATGCTGAATACAACAGGTGTAGACCTTACAGTGAAATGCTGAATACAACAGGTGTAGTAGACCATACAGTGAAATGCTGAATACATCAGGTGTAGTAGACCTTACAGTGAAATGCTGAATACAACAGGTGTAGTAGACCTTACAGTGAAATGCTGAATACATCAGGTGTAGTAGACCTTACAGTGAAATGCTGAATACAACAGGTGTAGTAGACCATACAGTGAAATGCTGAATACAACAGGTGTAGTAGACCTTACAGTGAAATGCTGAATACATCAGGTGTAGTAGACCTTACAGTGAAATGCTGAATACATCAGGTGTAGTAGACCTTACAGTGAAATGCTGAATACAACAGGTGTAGTAGACCTTACAGTGAAATGCTGAATACATCAGGTGTAGTAGACCTTACAGTGAAATGCTGAATACAACAGGTGTAGTAGACCTTACAGTGAAATGCTGAATACATCAGGTGTAGTAGACCTTACAGTGAAATGTGTAGTAACCAACAGAAACTAAATACATCAGGTAGTAGACCTTACAGTGAAATGCTGAATACAGAGGTGTAGTAGACCTTACAGTGAAATGCTGAAATGGTGTAGTAGACCTTTACAGTGAAAGCCATCAGGTGTAAGACCTTACAGTGAAATGCTGAATACAACAGGTGTAGTAGACCTTACAGTGAAATGCTGAATACAACAGGTGTAGACCTTACAAAATGCTGAATACAACAGGTGTAGTAGACCTTACAGTGAAATGCTTACTTACAAGCCCTTAACCAACAGTGTAAACCTTACAGTGCAATGCTGAATACAACAGGTGTAGTAGACCTTACAGTGAAATGCTTACTGACAAGCCCTTAACCAACAATCCTTTAAGAGTTAAGAAAAAGAAGTGTTAAGTAAAAATTAGAAAATAAAAGTTACAAATAATTAACCGGCAGCAGTAGTCAATGTGAGACTATACAGAGAACTGCACAGAAAGTCAATATGTGGAAACTATATACAGGAGGTAC
>NW_025752910.1:0-11655 GCF_021184085.1 Oncorhynchus gorbuscha
GGGTCAGTATAGTGGAGGGTCAGTATAGTGGGGGGTCAAGTATAGTGGAGAGGTCAGTATAGTGGAGGGTCAGTATAGTGGAGGGTCAGTATAGTGGAGGGTCAGTATAGTGGAGGGTCAGTATAGTGGGGGTCAGTATGAGCAAGTCAGTATAGTGGAGGGTCAGTATAGTGGAGGGTCAGTATAGTGGGCAGTATAGTGGAGGGTCAGTATAGTGGAGGGTCAGTATAGTGGAGGGTCAGTATAGTGGAGGGTCAGTATAGTGGAGGGTCAGTATAGTGGAGGGTCAGTATAGTGGAGGGTCAGTATAGTGGAGGGTCAGTATAGTGGAGGGTCAGTATAGTGGAGGGTCAGTATAGTGGAGGGTCAGTATAGTGGAGGGTCAGTATAGTGGAGGGTCAGTATAGTGGGGGGTCAGTATAGTGGAGGGTCAGTATAGTGGAGGGTCAGTATAGTGGAGGGTCAGTATAGTGGAGGGTCAGTATAGTGGAGGGTCAGTATAGTGGAGGGTCAGTATAGTGGAGGGTCAGTATAGTGGAGGGTCAGTATAGTGGAGGGTCAGTATAGTGGAGGGTCAGTATAGTGGAGGGTCAGTATAGTGGAGGGTCAGTATAGTGGAGGGTCAGTATAGTGGAGGGTCAGTATAGTGGAGGGTCAGTATAGTGGAGGGTCAGTATAGTGGAGGGTCAGTATAGTGGAGGGTCAGTATAGTGGAGGGTCAGTATAGTGGAGGGTCAGTATAGTGGAGGGTCAGTATAGTGGAGGGTCAGTATAGTGGAGGGGTCAGTATAGTGGAGGGTCAGTATAGTGGAGGGTCAGTATAGTGGAGGGTCAGTATAGTGGAGGGTCAGTATAGTGGAGGGTCAGTATAGTGGAGGGTCAGTATAGTGGAGGGTCAGTATAGTGGAGGGTCAGTATAGTGGAGGGTCAGTATAGTGGAGGGTCAGTATAGTGGAGGGTCAGTATAGTGGAGGGTCAGTATAGTGGAGGGTCAGTATAGTGGAGGGTCAGTATAGTGGAGGGTCAGTATAGTGGAGGGTCAGTATAGTGGAGGGTCAGTATAGTGGAGGGTCAGTATAGTGGAGGTCAGTATAGTGGAGAGTCAGTATAGTGGAGGGTCAGTATAGTGGGGGTCAGTATAGTGGAGGGTCAGTATAGTGGAGGGTCAGTATAGTGGAGGGTCAGTATAGTGGAGGGTCAGTATAGTGGAGGGTCAGTATAGTGGAGGGTCAGTATAGTGGAGGGTCAGTATAGTGGAGGGTCAGTATAGTGGGGGTCAGTATAGTGGAGGGTCAGTATAGTGGAGGGTCAGTATAGTGGAGGGTCAGTATAGTGGAGGGTCAGTATAGTGGAGGGTCAGTATAGTGGAGGGTCAGTATAGTGGAGGGTCAGTATAGTGGAGGGTCAGTATAGTGGAGGGTCAGTATAGTGGAGGGTCAGTATAGTGGAGGGTCAGTATAGTGGAGGGTCAGTATAGTGGAGGGTCAGTATAGTGGAGGGTCAGTATAGTGGAGGGTCAGTATAGTGGAGGGTCAGTATAGTGGAGGGTCAGTATAGTGGAGGGTCAGTATAGTGGAGGGTCAGTATAGTGGAGGGTCAGTATAGTGGAGGGTCAGTATAGTGGAGGGTCAGTATAGTGGAGGGTCAGTATAGTGGAGGGTCAGTATAGTGGAGGGTCAGTATAGTGGAGGGTCAGTATAGTGGAGGGTCAGTATAGTGGAGGGTCAGTATAGTGGGGGTCAGTATAGTGGAGGGTCAGTATAGTGGAGGGTCAGTATAGTGGAGGGTCAGTATAGTGGGGGTCAGTATAGTGGAGGGTCAGTATAGTGGAGGGTCAGTATAGTGGAGGGTCAGTATAGTGGAGGGTCAGTATAGTGGAGGGTCAGTATAGTGGAGGGTCAGTATAGTGGAGGGTCAGTATAGTGGAGGGTCAGTATAGTGGAGGGTCAGTATAGTGGAGGGTCAGTATAGTGGAGGGTCAGTATAGTGGAGGGTCAGTATAGTGGAGGGTCAGTATAGTGGAGGGTCAGTATAGTGGAGGGTCAGTATAGTGGAGGGTCAGTATAGTGGAGGGTCAGTATAGTGGAGGGTCAGTATAGTGGAGGGTCAGTATAGTGGAGGGTCAGTATAGTGGAGGGTCAGTATAGTGGAGGGTCAGTATAGTGGAGGGTCAGTATAGTGGAGGGTCAGTATAGTGGAGGGTCAGTATAGTGGAGGGTCAGTATAGTGGAGGGTCAGTATAGTGGAGGGTCAGTATAGTGGAGGGTCAGTATAGTGGAGGGTCAGTATAGTGGAGGGTCAGTATAGTGGAGGGTCAGTATAGTGGAGGGTCAGTATAGTGGAGGGTCAGTATAGTGGAGGGTCAGTATAGTGGAGGGTCAGTATAGTGGAGGGTCAGTATAGTGGAGGGTCAGTATAGTGGAGGGTCAGTATAGTGGAGGGTCAGTATAGTGGAGGGTCAGTATAGTGGAGGGTCAGTATAGTGGAGGGTCAGTATAGTGGAGGGTCAGTATAGTGGAGGGTCAGTATAGTGGAGGGTCAGTATAGTGGAGGGTCAGTATAGTGGAGGGTCAGTATAGTGGAGGGTCAGTATAGTGGAGGGTCAGTATAGTGGAGGGTCAGTATAGTGGAGGGTCAGTATAGTGGGGGGTCAGTATAGTGGAGGGTCAGTATAGTGGAGGGTCAGTATAGTGGAGGGTCAGTATAGTGGAGGGTCAGTATAGTGGAGGGTCAGTATAGTGGGGGGTCAGTATAGTGGAGGGTCAGTATAGTGGAGGGTCAGTATAGTGGAGGGTCAGTATAGTGGAGGGTCAGTATAGTGGAGGGTCAGTATAGTGGGTGGTCAGTATAGTGGAGGGTCAGTATAGTGGAGGGTCAGTATAGTGGGGGTCAGTATAGTGGAGGGTCAGTATAGTGGAGGGTCAGTATAGTGGGTGGTCAGTATAGTGGAGGGTCAGTATAGTGGAGGGTCAGTATAGTGGAGGGTCAGTATAGTGGAGGGTCAGTATAGTGGAGGGTCAGTATAGTGGGAGTCAGTATAGTGGAGGGTCAGTATAGTGGAGGGTCAGTATAGTGGGGGTCAGTATAGTGGAGGGTCAGTATAGTGGAGGGTCAGTATAGTGGGAGGGTCAGTATAGTGGGGTCAGTATAGTGGAGGGTCAGTATAGTGGGTGGTCAGTATAGTGGGGGTCAGTATAGTGGAGGGTCAGTATAGTGGAGGGTCAGTATAGTGGGGGTCAGTATAGTGGAGGTCAGTATAGTGGAGGGTCAGTATAGTGGAGGGTCAGTATAGTGGGGGTCAGTATAGTGGAGGGTCAGTATAGTGGAGGGTCAGTATAGTCAGTATAGGGGGTCAGTATAGTGGGAGGGTCAGTATAGTGAGGGTCAGTATAGTGGGGGTCAGTATAGTGGAGGGTCAGTATAGTGGAGGTCAGTATAGTGGAGGGTCGGTATAGTGGGGGGTCAGTGTAGTGGAGGGTCAGTATAGTGGTGGTCAGTATAGTGGAGGGTCAGTATAGTGGAGGGTCAGTATAGTGGGGTCAGTATAGTGGAGGGTCAGTATAGTGGAGGGTCAGTATAGTGGGTGGTCAGTATAGTGGAGGTCAGTATAGTGGAGGGTCAGTATAGTGGAGGGTCAGTATAGTGGAGGGTCAGTATAGTGGAGGGTCAGTATAGTGGGTGGTCAGTATAGTGGAGGGTCAGTATAGTGGAGGGTCAGTATAGTGGGGGTCAGTATAGTGGAGGGTCAGTATAGTGGAGGGTCAGTATAGTGGGTGGTCAGTATAGTGGAGGGTCAGTATAGTGGAGGTCAGTATAGTGGAGGGTCAGTATAGTGGGTGGTCAGTATAGTGGAGGGTCAGTATAGTGGAGGGTCAGTATAGTGGAGGGTCGGTATAGTGGGGGTCAGTATAGTGGGTGGTCAGTATAGTGGGTGGTCAGTATAGTGGAGGGTCAGTATAGTGTGGGGTCAGTATAGTGGAGGGTCAGTATAGTGGAGGGTCAGTATAGTGGAGGGTCAGTATAGTGGGGGGTCAGTATAGTGGAGGGTCAGTATAGTGGAGGGTCAGTATAGTGGAGGGTCAGTATAGTGGGTGGTCAGTATAGTGGAGGGTCAGTATAGTGGAGGGTCAGTATAGTGGAGGGTCAGTATAGTGGGTGGTCAGTATAGTGGAGGGTCAGTATAGTGGAGGGTCAGTATAGTGGAGGGTCAGTATAGTGGAGGGTCAGTATAGTGGGGGGTCAGTATAGTGGAGGGTCAGTATAGTGGGGGGTCAGTATAGTGGAGGGTCAGTATAGTGGAGGGTCAGTATAGTGGAGGGTCAGTATAGTGGAGGGTCAGTATAGTGGGGGTCAGTATAGTGGGTGGTCAGTATAGTGGAGGGTCAGTATAGTGGGTGCTGTGGTATGTTGTACCTAGTGGAGGGTCAGTATAGTGGGTGGTGGTATGTTGTACCTAGTAGGGGTGGTCAGTATAGTGGAGGGTCAGTATAGTGGGTGCTGTGGTATGTTGTACCTTCTAGGAGGGTCAGTATAGTGGGTGCTGTGGTATGTTGTACCTTCTAGGAGGGTCAGTATAGTGGAGGGTCAGTATAGTGGGTGCTGTGGTATGTTGTACCTTCTAGGAGGGTCAGTATAGTGGAGGGTCAGTATAGTGGGTGCTGTGGTATGTTGTACCTTCTAGGAGGGTCAGTATAGTGGAGGGTCAGTATAGTGGGTGCTGTGGTATGTTGTACCTTCTAGGAGGGTCAGTATAGTGGGTGGTCAGTATAGTGGAGGGTCAGTATAGTGGAGGGTCAGTATAGTGGAGGGTCAGTATAGTGGAGGGTCAGTATAGTGGAGGGTCAGTATAGTGGAGGGTCAGTATAGTGGAGGGTCAGTATAGTGGGTGGTCAGTATAGTGGGGGTCAGTATAGTGGAGGGTCAGTATAGTGGAGGGTCAGTATAGTGGGTGGTCAGTATAGTGGAGGGTCAGTATAGTGGGTGGTCAGTATAGTGGGTGCTGTGGTATGTTGTCCCTTCTAGGAGGGTCAGTATAGTGGAGGGTCAGTATAGTGGGTGCTGTGGTATGTTGTCCCTTCTAGGAGGGTCAGTATAGTGGGTGGTCAGTATAGTGGAGGGTCAGTATAGTGGGTGCTGTGGTATGTTGTACCTTCTAGGAGGGTCAGTATATTGGGTGCTGTGGTATGTTGTAGCTTCTAGGAGGGTCAGTATAGTGGGTGCTGTGGTCAGTACCTTCTAGGAGGTCAGTATAGTGGGTGCTGTGGTATGTTGTACCTTCTAGGAGGGTCAGTATAGTGGGTGCTGTGGTATGTTGTAGCTTCTAGGAGGGTCAGTATAGTGGAGGGTCAGTATAGTGGGTGCTGTGGTATGTTGTACCTTCTAGGAGGGTCAGTATAGTGGGTGGTCAGTATAGTGGAGGGTCAGTATAGTGGAGGGTCAGTATAGTGGGGGTCAGTATAGTGGAGGGTCAGTATAGTGGAGGGTCAGTATAGTGGAGGGTCAGTATAGTGGGTGGTCAGTATAGTGGGAGGGTCAGTATAGTGGGTGGTCAGTATAGTGGAGGGTCAGTATAGTGGAGGGTCAGTATATTGGGTGCTGTGGTATGTTGTAGCTTCTAGGAGGTCAGTATAGTGGAGGGTCAGTATAGTGGTGCTGTGGTATGTTGTACCTTCTAGGAGGGTCAGTATAGTGGGGGGTCAGTATAGTGGAGGGTCTGTATAGTGGGTGCTGTGGTATGTTGTACCTTCTAGGAGGGTCAGTATAGTGGAGGGTCAGTCTTCTTTAATAGATTGACAGGATGTAGTCTCTAGAACGGTGATAACAGGTCTCTGAAACCTCTCCTTTAATAAATTGACAAAAACCTCTCCTTTAATAGATTGACAGAAACCTCTCCTTTAATATATTGACAGAAACCTCTCCCTAATATATAGACCTTGACAGGATGTAGAACGGTGATAACAGGTCTCTGAAACCTCTCCTTTAATAAATTGACAGGATGTAGAACGGTGATAACAGGTCTCTGAAACCTCTCCTTTAATAAATTGACAGAAACCTCTCCTTTAATAGATTGACAGGATGTAGAACGGTGATAACAGGTCTCTGAAACCTCTCCTTTAATAAATTGACAGAAACCTCTACCTTTAATAGATTGACAGGATGTAGAAGTGGGTGATAACAGGTCTCTGAAACCCTCCTTTAATAAATTGACAGAAACCTCTCCTTTAATAGATTGACAGGATGTAGAACGGTGATAACAGGTCTCTGAAACCTCTCCTCTTTAATAAATTGACAGAAACCTCTCCTTTAATAAATTGACAGAAACCTCTCCTTTAATAGATTGACAGGATGTAGAACGGTGATAACAGGTCTCTGAAACCTCTCCTTTAATAAATTGGCAGAAACCTCTCTTTTAATATATTGACAGAAACCTCTCCTTTAATAGATTGACAGAAACCTCTCCTTTAATAGATTGGCAGAAATCTCTCCTTTAATAGATTGACAGGATGTAGAACGGTGAAACCTCTCCTTTAATAATTGACAGAAACCTGAGTCCTTTAAAGACACACAGAAATCTCTCCTTTAATAGATTGACAGGACACACGGTGATAACACAGTCTCACAACCTCTCTTTTTTAATAACATTGGCAGAAACACTCTCTTTTAATATACACACACACACACCACTCCACACACACACACACACAAACCTCTCCTTTAAAACATTTGTACTGCATCTAAATCTCCAAAATGATTGACATAGGATGTAGAAGCGGTGAAACCTCTCCTGTTACCTCAGAATGGAGTCCTTCAAGGACACACACCCCCTATCTCCTCTCTCTCTCATGAGGACCCCCCACACACACTCTCCACACACCACCCCCACACTCACAGGTATCCACACACACACACCCCCCCTATCTCCTAGGTATCCCTCTGACAGGACCACACACACACACACACACACATCCACTGATGAGGACTCCCCTCCCCCTATCTCCTAGGTATCCTTGATGAGGACCACCCCCTATCTCCAAAAGGTATGACATGAGGACCCCCTCTATCTCCCCTCTGTTTGATGAGGACCACTCCATGTTATCTCCTAGGTATCCTCTGTTTTTGATGAGGACCACCCCCACCCCCCTATCTCCTAGGTTTCCTCTGTTTGATGAGGAACAGGTTTTCGTCCGTGGGGGAACAAATTCTCCCTCCTTAGCAGCCTTCCCCTGTCTCTCCCGTTCTCTCTCTTCTTCTTCTTCTTCTTACTCGCTCCCTTCGCCCGCAGCCCCAAACAGACGGTCGGGGGTGGGAGGCGGGGCCCTTGGGATGGAAGGTAGGAGGAGCTCCAGCCGAGGGAGGGCCCTTGGGCCCTTCTTCTTCCTCTTGGAGGAGGGGCCTTGTCCTCGAGGGAAGTCAAGAGACTGCGTCTGCGGCAGCGGCCATTTGTTTTTGGCCGTTTTCGTTTTCTTCTTCTGCCCTTCCTGACTCCCGGCTGGTTCCCTGTCAGCCATGTTGGATTTGGGGCGTGGCTGAAGCTGTAGGTTAGGAAGAAAGCGAGAAGGGGGAAAAAGGGGAGGTGGGGAGTAAAGGAAGGAGAGGGGGAGAGGAGGGGAGAAAGAAAGGAGAGAAGGAGGGAAGGAGAGGGGGAGGAGAGAAGGAGGGAAGGAGAGGTGGGAAGGGAAGGAGAGGGGGAGGAGGAAGGAGGGGGAGAGGAAAGGGGAGGAATGGAATGGAGTGGAGAGGTCTGATTAAAGCAGCCGATAGCAAATCAAACAGATCCCAGAGCAGAATAACAGATCCCAGAGCAGACTAACAGATCCCAGAGCAGACTAACAGATCCCAGAGCAGACTAACAGATCCCAGAGCAGACTAACAGATCCCAGAGCAGACTAACAGATCCCAGAGCAGACTAACAGATCCCAGAGCAGACTAACAGATCCTAGAGCAGACTAACAGATCCCAGAGCAGACTAACAGATCCCAGAGCAGACTAACAGATCCTAGAGCAGACTAACAGATCCTAGAGCAGACTAACAGATCCTAGAGCAGACTAACAGATCCCAGAGCAGACTAACAGATCCTAGAGCAGACTAACAGATCCCAGAGCAGACTAACAGATCCTAGAGCAGACTAACAGATCCTAGAGCAGACTAACAGATCCTAGAGCAGACTAACAGATCCCAGAGCAGACTAACAGATCCTAGAGCAGACTAACAGATCCTAGAGCAGACTAACAGATCCTAGAGCAGACTAACATATCCTAGAGCAGACTAACAGATCCTAGAGCAGACTAACAGATCCCAGAGCAGACTAACAGATCCTAGAGCAGACTAACAGATCCTAGAGCAGACTAACAGATCCCAGAGCAGACTAACAGATCCTAGACAGACTAACAGATCCTAGAGCAGATCCTAGAGCAGACTAACAGATCCCAGAGCAGACTAACAGATCCCAGAGCAGACTAACAGATCCTAGAGCAGATCCTAGAGCAGACTAACAGATCCTAGAGCTGACTAACAGATCCTAGAGCAGACTAACAGACCCGAGAGCAGACTAACAGATCCCAAAGCAGACTAACAGCAGACTAACAGATCCTAGAGCAGACTAACAGATCCCAGAGCAGACTAACAGATCCTAGAGCAGACTAGAGCAGATAACCCAGAGCAGACTAACAGATCCTAGAGCAGACTAACAGATCCTAGAGCAGACTAACAGATCCTAGAGCAGACTAACAGATCCTAGAGCAGACTAACAGACTAACAGATCCTAGAGCAGATCCTAGAGCAGACTAACAGATCCTAGCAGCAGATCCCAGAGCAGCAGATCCTAGAGCAGACTAACAGATCCCAGAGCAGACTAACAGATCCCAGAGCAGACTAACAGATCCTAGAGCAGACTAACAGATCCCAGAGCAGACTAACAGATCCTAGAGCAGACTAACAGATCCCAGAGCAGACTAGATCCCAGAGCAGATCCCAGAGCAGACTAACAGATCCCAGAGCAGACTAACAGATCCCAGAGCAGACTAACAGATCCCAGAGCAGACTAACAGACCCCAGAGCAGACTAAATCCCATTACGGTCCACATTAATACAACTAGAAGATGGTACCTGGAGAAACACTTCCCCTCTCTGCTCTCCTTTAGTTTGCGTTTAGGAGTCCAGGGTTTCTCCTGGCCACCGCTGAACCTGATGTGGGTACGGCTAGGAGTAGCACTATGGTAGGGTTTAGGGGTAGTTCTGGTACGGCCTGTAGCTCGGGTTAGAGTCGGTTCTCTGGCGTTGCCCGACGGATCGTCCTGGGCGTCACCGTCTGGTGAGACCTGACACGAAGCAGGCCTGCATCCTTCAACTCTACAGAGAGATGGAGATGGAGCGGGATGGAGAGAGCGAGAGATGGAGAGGATGGAGAGAGGATGGAGAGAGGGAGGGATGGAGAGAGAGAGAGGGATGAGAGAGAGAGAGAGAGGGAGAGAGAGACGGAGGGATGAGAGAGAGAGAGCGAGAGATGGAGAGAGAGGGATGGAGAGAGAGAGAGGGATGGAGAGAGAGAGAGGGATGGAGAGAGAGAGAGGGATGAGGAGAGAGAGGGATGGAGAGAGAGAGAGAGGGATGGAGAGAGAGAGAGGGATGGAGAGAGAGAGAGGGATGGAGGGAGAGAGAGGGATGGAGGGAGAAGAGGATGGAGAGAGAGAGAGGGATAGAAAGAGAGAGAGAAAGGAGAGAGAGAGAGAAAACAGAGAGATAGAGAGAGAAGAGAGAGAAAGAGAGAGAGAGATAGGAAAGAACGAGAAAGGAGATAGAAGAAAGAGAAGAAGAGATAGAGAAGAAGAGGGATGAGAAAGAAAGGAGAGATAGAAAGAAAGACGGAAAGAGATGGAGAAAGAAAGACAGAGAAGGAGATGAGAAGAAGAAGGGATAGAAGAGAGCGAAGATAGAAGAGAAGAGATGGAAAGAAGAGAGAATGGAGAAGCGAAAGATGGAAAGAACGAGAGATAGAGAGAGAAGACGAAGAGATGAGAAAGGAATGGAAGAAGAATGAGAGAGAGACAGAAGGGATGAAGAGAGAGAATGAAGAAGAGAGAGATAGAAGAAAGAGAAGAGATGGAAAGAAAGACAGAGGATAGAAAAGACGGAGAGAAGAGATGAGGAGAAGAGATGAGAAGAATGAGAAAGAAAAGGAGAAAGAATAGAAGAGATGGAGAGGAAAGAGATAGAAAGAGAAAGGATGAAGAATGAAGAGGATGGAGAAAGAGGATAGAGAGAAAGAAAGAGGAGATAGAAGGAAAAGAGATAGAAAGAAAGAGAATGAAAACGAAAGAGATAGAAGAAAGAAGACAAGAAGATGAAAGAGAAGGAGATGAGAAACGGAAGAAAGAAATAGAGAAGAATGAAACAGGAATGAGAAGGACGAAGAGAACAGAAGAAATAGGAAGGAAGGAAGAGGATGGAGAGAAATGGAAAAGAAAGGAAAAGAAAGAAGGATGAAAAGACGAGAAGGGATGAGAGAAAGAGAAGAATGAAAGAAACGAAGAATGGAAAGAAAGATGAAGAAGGATAGAACAGAAGAATGGAAGAACGAGAAGAGATGAGAGAAAACGGAAGGATAGAGAGAAGAAGATGAGAGAAGAAGAGAGACAGAAAGAGATGAGAGAAGAAGAAGAGATAGAGAAAGAAGAGATAGAAAGAAGAATGAAGAGAATGAGAAGGAGATGAAAGAAAGACAGAAAGAGATAAGAAGAAACAGGAATGAAAGAGAAGAGAAAGAAAGAGATAGAAGAAGAGTGGAATGAAGAGATAGAGAAAGAGATAGAGATAGAAAGAGATAGAAAAGAATAGACAGAAGAAGACGGAAGAATGAAAGAACGAAAGATGAATAGAAAGAACAGATAGAATGAAAGAAAAGAGATAGAAAAGAAGAGATAGAGATGAAAATGGAAAGAGACAGAAAGGAATGAATGAAGACAGAAAAGGAATGAAAGAAAAGGAAGAAAGGAAGATAGAAAAGAGACAGAAAGGAAAAGAGGAATGAGAACAGAAAGATGATAGAAGAAAGAAAGAGATGAAGAGAAGAGACGACAGAAAGAGCCAGAAAACGGAAAGAGATAAGAAAAGAGATAAATAGAAAGAAAAGAAAACCGGAAAGAGATAAGAGAAAAGAAAAGACAGGGAAAGAGATAGAAGAAAAGCAGGAAGAGATAGAGAGAAGAAACGGAAAGAGATAGAGAAGAAGAAAGGCAGAGGAGATAGGAGAAGAAAGGAAGAGATAGAGAAGAGAAAGAAAGAGGAAGGATAGAAGACAGATGGAAAGATAAGAAGAAAGGAAAGAGATGGAAAGAAAGAGAGATAAGAAAAAATGAAAGAGATAAAAGAAAAGAATAGAGAAGAAAGGAAGAGATAGAAAGAAGAATAGAAAAGAAAGCGGAAAGAGATAGAGAGAAAGAAAGAGAGATGGAAAGAAAGGATGGAGAGATAGAGAAAAGAGAGGAAAGGAATGAAAGAGAGGAGATAAAGAGAAAGAGATAGATAGAGTGGTAGGGAGAGAGATGGAGAGACGGAGGGGGGAAAGAGGGATGGGTGATGATTAATTCACTGTATCTTGTAAATCTTCCCATCACTACATTAGTTTAGTGTGTAATGAGGTGTCTGCACTGAGTTTA
>NW_025752911.1:0-11655 GCF_021184085.1 Oncorhynchus gorbuscha
CTGTCATGCAGGTGATAGAGGACCCAAAAAGCGACTTAACAGAAACAGAGTTTATTCAAATCCAAACAGGGAATAACAGAAATCCTCTAGTCTGTAGAGGGGAATAACAAGAGAAGCGGCCACAGACTGCAGGTCGCTTCTGGGTAGGCGCAGGCCGTAGTAGACAGAGACACCTGCTCACACGCAGCATCTGATGAAGGCAAAAAACACGACAGGACAGGGGCGAAACACAATCACAGCATGGTGAATACAAAACAAGGAACCGACGGACAGAAACGGAACACAAAGGAATAAATAGGGACTCTAATCAGGGGAAAGGATCGGAACAGGTGTGGGAAGACTAAATGATGATTAGGGGAATAGGAACAGCTGGGAGCAGGAACGGAACGATAGAGAGAGGAGAGAGAGGAGGGGGAGAGAGAGGGAAAGAAAAAGGAACGAACCTAATAAGACCAGCAGGGGGAAACGAACAGAAGGAAAAGCAAAAATGACAAGATGATATAAGACAAAACATGACAGTACTCCCCACTCACCAGCGCTCCCTGGCGCTCTCGAGGAGGAACACTGGCGGCAACGGAGGAAATCATAGATCAAACGGTCCAGCACGTCCCGAGAAAGAACCCAATCCCTCTCCTCAGGACCGTAACGAAAAACGATAAAAAGGGAAACTAGGTACTACTCTAAAAAAAAAATGAGAACTAGGGACAGACTGAGACACAGCAAGGGCAGGAACAAGAACAGGAGAGATGCGATGGCAGGGAAACAGACTTGAGACCCAGCAAGACCAGGAGCAGAAGCAGAAAAAAATTACCAGACTTCTTCTGCGCGCAGTCTGAACACGCAGCCAGAAACGGCGCGTGTCACGCTCCTGAGTCGGCCACCAAAAGCGCTGGGCGAATAGACGCAAGAGTGCCTCGAACACCGGGATGACCAGCTAACTTGGCAGAGTGAGCCCACTGGAAGAACAGCCAGACGAGTGAAACAGGAACGAAAAGGAGGTTACTAGGACAGCGCGCGCGACGCAGTGTGCGTGAGTGCTTGCTTAACCTGTCTTTCAATTCCCCAGACTGTCAACCCGACAACACGCCCATAAGGAAGAATCCCTCGAGATCAGTAGAAGCCACAGAAGAACTAAACAGACGGGATAAGGCATCAGGCTTGGTGTTCTTGCTACCCGGACGGTAAGAAATCACAAACTCAAACGAGCGAAAACAACGCCCAACGAGCTTTGACGGGCATTAAGTCGCTTGGGCAGAACGGATGTACCTGGGTTTCTTATGGTCTGTCCAAACGACAAAGGAACGGGTCGCCCTCCAACCACTGTCGCCATTCGCCTAGGGCTGTTTGATGGCGAGCAGTTCACGGTTACCCACATCATAGTTGCGCTCAGATGGCGACACAGGCGATGAGAAAAATAAGCGCAAGGATGAACCTACCGTCAGACTGGAAGCGCTGGGATAGAATGGCTCCCCACGCCTACTCTCTGAAGCAACCTCGACAATGAATTGTCTAGTGACGTCAGAGTAACGAGGATAGGAGCGGACGTAAAACGTTCTTTTAGAAGATCAAAAGCTCCTGGGCGGAACCGACCACTTAAAACACGTCTTGACAGAAGTAAGAGCTGTGAGAGGGGCAGCAACTTGACCAAATTACGAATGAAACGCCGATAGAAATTAGCGAAACCTAAAAAAGCGCTGCAACTCGACACGTGACCTTGAACGGGCCAATCACTGACAGCTTGACCTTAGCGGAATCCATCTGAATGCCTTCAGCGGAAATAACGGAACCGAGAAAAGTAACGGAGGAGACATGAAAAGAGCACTTCTCAGCCTTTACGTAGAGACAATTTCGTAAAAGCGCTGTAGAACACGTCAACGTGCTGAACATGAATCTCGAGTGACGGAGAAAAAAATCAGGATATCGTCAAGATAGACAAAAACAAAAATGTTCAGCATGTCTCTCAGAACATCATTAACTAATGCCTGAAAAACAGCTGGCGCATTGGCGAGACCGAACGGCAGAAACCCGTAAACAAAATGCCCTAACGGAGTGTTAAACGCCGTTTTCCACTGGCCCCCCTCTCTGATGCGCACGAGATGGTAAGCGTTACGAAGGTCCAACTTAGTAAAAGCACCTGGCTCCCTGCAGAATCTCGAAGGCTGATGACATATGGGAAGCGGATAACGATTCTTAACCGTTATGTCATTCAGCTCCCTCGATAATCCACGCAGGGGGCGCAGAGTACCGTCCTTCTTCTTAACAAAAAAGAACCCCGCCCCGGCCGGAGAAGAAGAAGGCACTATGGTACCGGGGCGTCAAGAGGACACAGACAAATAATCCTCGAGAGCCTTTACGTTCGGGAGCCACAGAGAGTATAGTCTACCTCGAGGAGGAGTGGTCCCCCGGAAGGAGATCAATACTACAATCATACGACCGGTGAGAAGGAGTTGCCTGACCGACTGAAGACCGTGCGCAGATCATGATATTCCTCCGGCACTCCTGTCAAATCGCCAGGTTCCTCCTGGGAAGTAGGGACAGAAGAAACGGGAGGATGGCAGACATTAAACACTTCACATGACAAGAAACGCTCCAGGATAGGATAGAATTACTAGACCAATTAATAGAAGGATTATGACATACTAGCCAGGGATGACCCAAAACAACAGGTGTAAACGGTGAACGGAAAATCAAAAAAGAAATAGTCTCACTGTGGTTACCAGATACTGTGAGGGTTAAAGGTAGTGTCTCAAATCTGATACTGGGAAGATGACTACCATCTAAGGCAAACATGGGCGTAGGGCTTGTCTAACGGTCTGAAAGGAATGTTATAAGTTTCGAACCCATGCTTCGTTCATGAAACAAACCTCAGCCCCAGAGTCAATCAAGGCACTGCATGTAGCACCCGAACCGGTCCAGCGTGATGGACCGACATAGTAGTACAAGATCTAGATGAAGAGACCAGAGTAGTAGCGCCACCAGTAGCCTCCGCTTACTGATGGGCTCTGGCCTCTTACTGGACATGAATTAAACAAAATGTCCAGCAACTCCGCAATAGAGGCACAGGCGGTTGGTGATCCTCCGTCCCTCTCCTTAGTCGAGATGCGAATCCCTCCCAGCTGCATGGGCTCAGTCTCAAAGCCAGAGGAGGGAGATGGTTGCGATGCGGAGCAGGGAAACACCGCTGATGCGAGCTCTCTTCCACGAGCCCGGTGACGAAGATCTACCCGTCGTTCTATGCGGATGGCGAGAGCAATCAAAGAGTCCACATCTGAAGGAACCTCCCGGGAGAGAATCTCATCCTTAACCACTGCGTGAGTCCTCCAGAAAACGAGCGAGCAGCGCCCGGCTCGTTCCACTCACTAGAGGCAGCAAGAGTGCGAAACTCAATAGAATAATCCGCTATGGACCGTTCACCTTGGCATAAGGAAGCCAGGGCCCTAGAAGCCTCCCTACCAAAAAACTGAACGGTCAAAACCCGAATCATCTCCTCTTTAAAGTTCTGGAACTTGTTAGATAATCAGCCCTTGCCTCCCAGATAGCTGTGCCCCATTCTCGAGCCCGGCCAGTAAGGAGTGAAATGACGTAAGCAACCCGAGCTCTCTCTAGAGTATGTGTTGGGTTGAGAGAGAACACAATCTCACACTGCGTGAGAAAGGAGCGGCATCAGTGGGCTGCCCGGAGTAGCAAGGTGGGTTATTAACCCTAGGTTCTGGAGGCTCGGCAGGCCAGGAAGTAACAGGTGGCACGAGACGTAGACTCTGAACTGTCCAGAGAGGTCGGAAAACCTGAGCGGCCAGGTTCTCCACGGCATGGCGAGCAGCAGACACCTCTGCTCGTGTCTGCCGAGCATGGCTCCTTGGATCTCGACGCAGTGTAACGAGCTGCCTGAAGTCGCTGGGTCCATTATTGGTCGGTTCCTTCTGTCATGCAGGTGATAGAGGACCCAAAAGCGACTTAACAGAAACAGAGTTTATTCAAATCCAAACAGGGAATAACAGAAATCCTCTAGGTTCAGAGGGGAATAACAAGAGAAGCGGCCACAGACTGCAGGTCGCTTCGGGTAGGCGAGGTCAGTAGACAGAGACACCTGTCACACGCAGCATCTGATGAAGGCAAAACACGACAGGACAGGGCGAAACACAATCACAGCATGGTGAATACAAAACAAGGAACCGACGGGACAGAAACGGAACACAAAGGAATAAATAGGGACTCTAATCAGGGGAAAGGATCGGGAACAGGTGTGGGAAGACTAGATGATTAGGGAATAGGAACAGCTGGGAGCAGGAACGGAACGATAGAGAGAGAGGAGAGAGAGGGAGGGGGAGAGAGAGGGAAAGAAAAGGGAACGAACCTAATAAGACCAAAGGGAAACGAACAGAAGGAAAAGCAAAATGACAAGATGATATAAGCGTGGATAGATTTTCAAAATCCTGTCGTTTAATCCCTCTTTCTGGTCTCCATGTCACTGAGGTACTATTCCAGCAGGTCTTCCAGGAATGATGGCCTTCTGGAGGATATCGTCTCCGACCGTGGCCCCCAGTTCACATCATGGGTATGGAGAGCCTTTACGGAGAAGCTCAGTGTCACGATCAGCTTCACTTCCGGGTACCGGCCTCAGTTCAACGGGCAGGTGGAGGATAAAACTGGAGCTGGGGAAGTTCCTGAGGAGTCACTGTCAGCACCGGCAGGGAAAATGGGCTCAATTTCTTCCATGGGCAGAGTATGCCCAGAACTCACTATGTCACTCCTCCATTGGGTTGACCCTCTTCCAGTGTGTTCTGGGTTTTCAGCCAGCCCTGGCTCTGTGGACCCCGGGCCAGACCGAAGCTCCTGCGGTTCATGAGTGGTTCCTGTGAGCAGAAGAAGTGTGGAGTGATGCTCACATGAGACTCCAGCGTGCCACCCACCGTCAAAAGGAGCAGGCAGATCACAAGCACAATGCAATCCCTGTGTACCACCCTGGGGATCGTGTCTGGCTTTCTACCAGGAACCTCCTAATCTGCCTGCCCTGCAAGAAACTGAGCCCACGGCTGGTTGGGCCGTTCAAGGTTCTCCGGGGGGTCAACGAGGTGAAGTATAGGGTACAGCTTCCCAGTTACTAACATATCTCACCTTTTCATGTCACCCTTCTCAGGCCGGTGGTTCCTGGTCCCCTTGCTGATGCTGTTCCCCATGATAACCCCCCGGACATCAAGGGGATTCCGGCCTATGGCGTCAGATCCCTACTGGACTCCCAACTTCGTGGGGGTCGGTTCCAGTACCTGGTGGACTGGGAGGGGTATGGCCCAGAGGAGTGGTGTTGGGCTCTGGTGGAGGTCATTCTGGATCCCAACATCATCCGTGATTTCCACCTTCGCCGCCTGGACCGGCCCGCTCCTCATCCTCGGGGTCATCCCTCTGGTCGGCGTTGTTCTGCGACTGTAGCTACTCATCAGGGAGGGGGAGGGGGGTACTGTCACGTCTACTCCCGCTCCTCCCTCTGGCGTTTGACGTCGCCGGTATACTAACCACTGGTCCTGGGATCTATCATTACGCACACCTGGCATTAACCATTACGCGCACCTGCACATCAGCTTGAGCCACACCTGGACTCCATTACCTCACTTATTACCTCCCCTATATCGGGCACCCACTTAGGTTCCTTCCCCAGTCAGTATTGATACTGTGTTATGTTATGTTTTTCCTTCCATGTTTGTTTTATTAAACGCATGACCTGTTTCTTGACTCGCAGCGTCTTTGTTACAGTGTGTTTGTGACTAACCAAGTTTCCATCCAATCATTAGTCATGCAGGTGAAAGAGGACCCAAAAGCGACTTAACAGAAACAGAGTTTATTTAAGTCCAAACAGGGAATAACAGAAATCCTCTAGTCTGTAGAGGGGAATAACTGGAGAAGCGGCCACAGACTGCAGGTCGCTTCGGGTGGCGCAGGCCGTAGTAGACAGAGACACCTGCTCACACGCAGCATCTGATGAAGGCAAAAAACACGACAGGACAGGGGCGATACACAATCACAGCAAAAACACGACAGGACAGGGCGAAACGCAATCACAGCATGGTGAATACTAAACAAGGAACCGACGGGACAGGAACGGAACACAAAGGAATAAATAGGGACTCTAATCAGGGGAAAGGATCGGGAACAGGTGTGGGAAGACTAAATGATGATTAGGGGAATAGGAACAGCTGGGAGCAGGAGCAGAACGATAGAGAGAAGAGAGAGCGAGGAGAGTGAGAGGGGGAGGGGAGAGAGAGGGATAGAAAGAGGGAAAGAACCCAATAAGACCAGCAGAGGGAAACGAACAGAATGGGGAGCACAGGGACAAGACATGATAATAAATGACAAACATGACAGTACCCCCCACTCACCGAGCGCCTCCTGGCGCACTCGAGGAGGAATCCTGGCGGCAACGGAGGAAATCATCGATGAGTGAACGGTCCAGCACGTCCCGAGACGGAACCCAACTCCTCTCCTCAGGACCGTAACCCTCCCAATCCACTAAGTATTGGTGACCCCGTCCCCGAGAACGCATGTCCATGATCTTATGTACCTTGTAAATAGGTGCGCTCTCGACAAGGACGGGAGGGGGGAGGGAAGACGAACGGGGTGCGAAGAAAGGGCTTAACACAGGAGACATGGAAGACAGGATGGACGCGACGAAGATGTCGCGGAAGAAGCAGTCGCACAGCGGCTGGGATTGACGACCTGGGAGACACGGAACGGACCAATGAACCGCGGAGTCAACTTACGAGAAGCTGTCGTAAGAGGAAGGTTGCGAGTGGAAAGCCACACTCTCTGGCCGCAACAATACCTTGGACTCTTAATCCTGCGTTTATTGGCGGCTCTCACCGTCTGTGCCCTGTAACGGCAAAGTGCAGACCTCACCCTCCTCCAGGTGCGCTCACAACGTTGGACAAACGCTTGAGCGGAGGGAACGCTGGACTCGGCAAGCTGGGATGAGAACAGAGGAGGCTGGTAACCCAGACTACTCTGAAACGGAGATAACCCGGTAGCAGACGAAGGAAGCGAATTGTGAGCGTATTCTGCCCAGGGGAGCTGTTCTGCCCAAGACGCAGGGTTTCTGAAAGAAAGGCTGCGTAGTATGCGACCAATCGTCTGATTGGCCCTCTCTGCTTGACCGTTAGACTGGGGATGAAACCCGGAAGAGAGACTGACGGACGCACCAATCAAACGACAGAACTCCCTCCAAAACTGTGACGTGAATTGCGGGCCTCTGTCTGAAACGGCGTCTAACGGGAGGCCATGAATTCTGAATACATTCTCAATAATGATTTGTGCCGTCTCCTTAGCGGAAGGAAGTTTAGCGAGGGGAATGAAATGTGCCGCCTTAGAGAACCTATCGACAACCGTCAGAATCACAGTCTTCCCCGCAGACAAAGGCAGACCGGTAATGAAGTCTAAGGCAATGTGAGACCATGGTCGAGAAGGAATGGGGAGCGGTCTGAGACGACCGGCAGGAGGAGGAGTTACCCGACTTAGTCTGCGCGCAGTCCGAACAAGCAGCCACGAAACGGCGCGTGTCACGCTCCTGAGTCGGCCACCAAAAGCGCTGGCGAATAGACGCAAGAGTGCCTCGAACACCGGGATGACCAGCTAACTTGGCAGAGTGAGCCCACTGAAGAACAGCCAGACGAGTGGAAACAGGAACGAAAAGGAGGTTACTAGGACAAGCGCGCGGCGGCGCAGTGTGCGTGAGTGCTTGCTTAACCTGTCTTTCAATTCCCCAGACTGTTAACCCGACAACACGCCCATAAGGAAGAATCCCCTCGGGATCAGTAGAAGCCACAGAAGAACTAAACAGACGGGATAAGGCATCAGGCTTGGTGTTCTTGCTACCCGGACGGTAAGAAATCACAAACTCGAAACGAGCGAAAAACAACGCCCAACGAGCTTGACGGGCATTAAGTCGTTTGGCAGAACGGATGTACTCAAGGTTCTTATGGTCTGTCCAAACGACAAAAGGAACGGTCGCCCCCTCCAACCACTGTCGCCATTCGCCTAGGGCTAAGCGGATGGCGAGCAGTTCACGGTTACCCACATCATAGTTGCGCTCAGATGGCGACAGGCGATGAGAAAAATAAGCGCAAGGATGAACCTTATCGTCAGACTGGAAGCGCTGGGATAGAATGGCTCCCACGCCTACCTCTGAAGCGTCAACCTCGACAATGAATTGTCTAGTGACGTCAGGAGTAACGAGGATAGGAGCGGACGTAAAACGTTCTTTTAGAAGATCAAAAGCTCCCTGGGCGGAACCGGACCACTTAAAACACGTCTTGACAGAAGTAAGAGCTGTGAGAGGGGCAGCAACTTGACCGAAATTACGAATGAAACGCCGATAGAAATTAGCGAAACCTAAAAGCGCTGCAACTCGACACGTGACCTTGGAACGGGCCAATCACTGACAGCTTGGACCTTAGCGGAATCCATCTGAATGCCTTCAGCGGAAATAACGGAACCGAGAAAAGTAACGGAGGAGACATGAAAAGAGCACTTCTCAGCCTTTACGTAGAGACAATTCTCTAAAAGGCGCTGTAGAACTACGTCGAACGTGCTGAACATGAATCTCGAGTGACGGAGAAAAAATCAGGATATCGTCAAGATAGACAAAAACAAAAATGTTCAGCATGTCTCTCAGAACATCATTAACTAATGCCTGAAAAACAGCTGGCGCATTGGCGAGACCGAACGGCAGAACCCGGTACTCAAAATGCCCTAACGGAGTGTTAAACGCCGTTTTCCACTCGTCCCCCTCTCTGATGCGCACGAGATGGTAAGCGTTACGAAGGTCCAACTTAGTAAAGCACCTGGCTCCCTGCAGAATCTCGAAGGCTGATGACATAAGGGAAGCGGATAACGATTCTTAACCGTTATGTCATTCAGCCCTCGATAATCCACGCAGGGGCGCAGAGTACCGTCCTTCTTCTTAACAAAAAGAACCCCGCCCCGGCCGGAGAAGAAGAAGGCACTATGGTACCGGCGTCAAGAGACACAGACAAATAATCCTCGAGAGCCTTACGTTCGGGAGCCGACAGAGAGTATAGTCTACCTCGAGGAGGAGTGGTCCCCGGAAGGAGATCAATACTACAATCATACGACCGGTGAGGAGGAAGGGAGTTGGCTCGGGACCGACTGAAGACCGTGCGCAGATCATGATATTCCTCCGGCACTCCTGTCAAATCGCCAGGTTCCTCCTGAGAAGTAGGGACAGAAGAAACGGGAGGGATGGCAGACATTAAACACTTCACATGACAAGAAACGTTCCAGGATAGGATAGAATTACTAGACCAATTAATAGAAGGATTATGACATACTAGCCAGGGATGACCCAAAACAACAGGTGTAAACGGTGAACGGAAAATCAAAAAAGAAATAGTCTCACTGTGGTTACCAGATACTGTGAGGGTTAAAGGTAGTGTCTCAAATCTGATACTGGGAAGATGACTACCATCTAAGGCGAACATGGGCGTAGGCTTCTCTAACTCTCTGAAAGGAATGTCATGTTTCCGAACCCATGCTTCGTCCATGAAACAACCCTCAGCCCCAGAGTCTATCAAGGCACTACATGTAGCACCCGAACCGGTCCAGCGTAGGTGGACCGACAAAGTAGTACAGGACTTTGATGGAGAGACTTGAGTAGTTGCGCTCACCTGTAGCCCTCCGCTTACAGATGAGCTCTGGCTTTTACTGGACATGAATTAACAAAATGTCCAGCAACTCCGCAATAGAGGCACAGGCGGTTGGTGATCCTCCGTTCCCTCTCCTTATTCGAGATGCGAATCCCTCCCAGCTGCATGGGCTCAGTCTCAAAGCCAGAGGAGGGAGATGGTTGCGATGCGGAGCAGGGAAACACCGTTGATGCGAGCTCTCTTCCACGAGCCCGGTGACGAAGATCTACCCGTCGTTCTATGCGGATGGCGAGAGCAATCAAAGAGTCCACATCTGAAGGAACCTCCCGGGAGAGAATCTCATCCTTAACCACTGCGTGAGTCCCTCCAGAAAACGAGCGAGCAGCGCCGGCTCGTTCCACTCACTAGAGGCAGCAAGAGTGCGAAACTCAATAGAATAATCCGTTATGGACCGTTCACCTTGGCATAAGGAAGCCAGGGCCCTAGAAGCCTCCCCACCAAAAACTGAACGGTCAAAAACCCGAATCATCTCCTCTTTAAAGTTCTGGAATTTGTTAGAGCAATCAGCCCTTGCCTCCCAGATAGCTGTGCCCCATTCTCGAGCCCGGCCAGTAAGGAGTGAAATGACGTAAGCAACCCGAGCTCTCTCTCTAGAGTATGTGTTGGGTTGGAGAGAGAACACAATCTCACACTGCGTGAGAAAGGAGCGGCACTCAGTGGGCTGCCCGGAGTAGCAAGGTGGGTTATTAACCCTAGGTTCTGGAGGCTCGGCAGGCCAGGAAGTAACAGGTGGCACGAGACGTAGACTCTGGAACTGTCCAGAGAGGTCGGAAACCTGAGCGGCCAGGTTCTCCACGGCATGGCGAGCAGCAGACAATTCCTGCTCGTGTCTGCCGAGCATGGCTCCTTGGATCTCGACGGCAGTGTAACGAGCGTCTGAAGTCGCTGGGTCCATTCCTTGGTCGGTTCCTTCTGTCATGCAGGTGAAAGAGGACCCAAAAGCGACTTAACAGAAACAGAGTTTATTTAAGTCCAAACAGGGAATAACAGAAATCCTCTAGTCTGTAGAGGGGAATAACTGGAGAAGCGGCCACAGACTGCAGGTCGCTCGGGTAGGCGCAGGCCGTAGTAGACAGAGACACCTGCTCACACGCAGCATCTGATGAAGGCAAAAAACACGACAGGACAGGGCGATACACAATCACAGCAAAAACACGACAGGACAGGGCGAAACGCAATCACAGCATGGTGAATACTAAACAAGGAACCGACGGGACAGGAACGGAACACAAAGGAATAAATAGGGACTCTAATCAGGGGAAAGGATCGGGAACAGGTGTGGGAAGACTAAATGATGATTAGGGGAATAGGAACAGCTGGGAGCAGGAACGGAACGATAGAGAGAAGAGAGAGCGAGAGAGTGAGAGGGGGAGGGGGAGAGAGAGGGATAGAAAGAGGGAAAGAACCCAATAAGACCAGCAGAGGGAAACGAACAGAATGGGGAGCACAGGGACAAGACATGATAATAAATGACAAAATTCATTTAATACCAGAAGAATTAACTGGATGCATTCAAAATTCCGAAAGTATTTCATGAACAGGAAATGCATATGCACACCGAATGATCGTCTGCACATCATCACTCGGTCACAGCAGATCCTCGTGCTCGAACGAATTGCGCTACGAAATGGGAAGATCTCTTCATGCCAAATCACTCTCTTGATATCACAGCATATCGGTCAGTCCTTGCATCCATTGTTCGTCCATATACTGGTGGTTGTACCAGCCGTCCTGAGCTTTTACCGAAACAACTCAGTGATCTACTGAGTGCCAATGAACACAAATAAATGTCCCAGGTCAACACGTGGGAACGAAGGTCATTTCGAATGCCGGCATCACGACGCTACTGGCCGCACACACAATAAATGATTATCCATATCTCCATCATATCAACCCAAACAATCAACATTTATATATTCCTCGCACATCAGCTGATATCTCAAAA
>NW_025752912.1:0-11654 GCF_021184085.1 Oncorhynchus gorbuscha
AAGAGTTAATCATCATCTCTATCAGATATCATCTCTATCACTAAGAGTTAATCATCATCTCTATCAGATATCATCTCTATCAAATTAAGAGTTAATCATCATCTCTATCAGGATATCATCTCTATCACTAAGAGTTAATCATCATCTCTATCAGATATCATCTCTATCACTAAGAGTTAATCATCATCTCTATCAGATATCATTCATCAACTAAGAGTTAATCATCAATCTATCATCTCTATCACTAAGAGTTAATCATCATCTCTATCAGATATGACTACCTTTTACATTGTTAGTTGACTACCTTTTTATCTCAATATCAAATAATTTGTGAAAATATATAGATAACACAGTAAAAACTGGTTCTGACAGCACAGGGCCTTTAACACTGAAGGATGACAACCTAAATGATGGACGGTAAAATCAACTGATCAACTATATTCTCAATCTCAGTAGGAAAACGTATGAACATGGACCCCTCACTACTGTGTGTCGGCTCTGGATAAGAACGTCTGCTAAATGACTCAAATGTAAAAACAACTCAACAGTTCTCCAACCATCCACCATTCTGTCATCCCGTCCAACCCAGCCATCGCAGACATATTATGCCAATGTTGGCATCAAAATGGGGCCGTCTTTGAAAGATGGATGATTCACTGTGTATGTAATGTGGGAGCAACTTGTTGATGCTCGTCTGACCACCAAGGGGCATCACCTCAAACCAAACCATCAAACCACTTTTTCCATCATCCACCACTAAAAAGGCTATCGTTACTCACAAATTCCTCTCTGAGACGTCTATGTTTACTTTGACAATTAATCGACGTATGCCCTTAACCAAATCGTTCTTCATTTGAGATATCCACAACTCAGGTCTCCCTCCTGTCTGTGTGTCTCTCTGTGTTCGTCAGAGTTCCATATGCAGGGGTTTGGCAGGTTTGATTAAAAGACGGTAACATTTCCCCCTAACCTCACAGAAGATAAAATAAGTAAGGGGTGTGTCTGAACATTTGTGTCCGTTGTATTCTGTTTATTAGTTGATACATATAATCCCATCACTGTGCAGCATGTCTCTGCTGAGTGCTGTGGCCTTTGGAAGGGCCTTCATCCACACCAGAAAATAGAAAACAGCAGTGCACTTTAGAGGTCCTAAAACGAAAACACATTTCTGTTGCCTTGCATTATCACTCTACGATTAAGATAATCGCTACTTGTTTTATTAACAGTTTGTTGGTATACTGTATGACACGATACCAACCAGTCCGTGTACAGACCAGACATATAGTCGGATGGTTTTTTACCATATGGTTCCGTTGCCCAGACCTCTGTTTCTATACAGCACCATGTCCCTCCACATGTTTTTGTTTTCATACTATAAATATTCCCTTCAACTTTATATTGAAGTCTCATGATCCGGCAGCTATTGTCTCCCAGCACTCATCCTCCCATCCCTTCATCCCTTCATCCATCTACCCACCCCACCCAGCTTTACACACCACTGGTTAAGATCACTGTGCCAGAGGGTCAGAGCTTTAGTGAAGCCATTGGTGGGCAGGATCAGTACTGGCGGGAGGAGGCTTGTCTTGTGCCTTGGGGACACCTGGCCTTTTCTCTTGGGGCACTCAGTCATGGCCTGGCCCTATCCCTCTTGCCAGAATCAGGATGCAGGATATTGGTTGTATCCCATTGATTTCCTGTTCTGAGTCTCCTCAGACCATGGAGTGTAAAATTGTAATATCCACCCAAGCTTTTGGTGTAGCTGGTCATCAATGGATGAAAGCAGTGTGTCAACATAGTCACTTCCTGTGGGTGAATTTCAAAAAAATATTTTGTTTGATTCCTCACGTTTTCTCTCATTGCTTCCTCAAATCCTCACAGGAAGCATTGGGAAGTTGTTCTCCTTTGATGTTCTCATCCAATGCTTTCTTCACATCCCTTCTTTCCTCACTTCCCTCTCTTATTCCTCACTTCCCTCTCTCTTTCTTCACTTTTTCTCTTTCCTCACTTCCTCATTTTAAAAATCTCTTTCCTAGTCCTTCCCTCTCTTTCTCCTTCCTTCCTCTTTCCTCACTTCCCTTTCTCTCTTTCTCACTTCCCTCTTCCTCCCTTCCCTCTTTCCTCACTTCCTCCTTTCCTCTCCTCTCTTTCCTCACTTCCCTCCCTCTTTCCTCCCTCCTCTCTTCCCTCACTCTCTCTTTCCCTCTCTCTTTCCTCACTTCCCTCTCTCTTTCCCTTCCCTCTCTCTTTCCTCACTTCCCCTCTCTTTCTTCACTTTCCTCTCTCACTTTCTCTTTCCTCCCTTCCCCCTCTCTTTCCTCCCTTCCCTCTCTTCCTCACTTCCCTCTAACTCTTTCCTCATACTTCCCTCTCTCTCTTCCTCACTTCCCCTTCCTCCCTTCCCTCTCTCTTTCCTCCCTTCCCTTTCCTCACATCCCTCTTTCCTCACTTCCCCTTCCTCTCTCTTCTCCTTCCCTTTCCTCTCTTCCTCCTCTCTTCCTCTCTTTCCTCACTTCCCTCTCTTCCTCCTTCCCTCTCTCTTTCCTTTTATCCCCCTCTCTTAGAAATTTTCACTTCCCTCTCTCTTCTAAAAATTTCTCTTTCCTTACTTCCCTCTTCTATCCTCACATTTTCTCTTTCCTTAATCTCTCTCTCTTTCCTGCCAAGTCCCTCTTCTCTTTCCTCACTTCCCTCTCTTTCCTCAATTCCTCTCTCTTCATTAATTCCCTCTCTCTTCCCATGATTCCCTCTCTTTTCCTCAACTCCCTCTTTCTCTTTCCTCACTTCCCTCTCTCTTTCCCTCAATTCCCTCTCTCTTTCCTTAACTCCCTCTCTTTCCTCACTTCCTCTCTCTTCCTCAATCTCTCTTCCTTAATTCCCTCCTTTCCTCACTTCTTTCCTCAACTCCCTCTCTTTCCTCCCTTCCTCTCTCTTTCCTTAATTCCTTCTTCCTCACTCTCTCTTTCCTCACATCCCTCTTTTTCCTCCCTTCCCTCTCTTCCTCCTTCCCTCTTTTTCCTCACTTCTCTTTCCTCTCTTTCCTCACTTCCCTCTCTCTTTCCTCCCTTCCCTCTCTCTTTCCTCTCCTTTCCTCACATCCCTCTCTTTCCTCAACTCCCTCTCTCTTTCCTCCCTTCCCTCTCTCTTTCCTTAATTCCCTCTCTCTTTCCTCACTTCCCTCTCTCTTTCCTCACATCCCTCTCTCTTTCCTCCCTTCCCTCTCTTTCCTCCCTTCCCTCTCTCTTTCCTCTCTTCCCTCTCTCTTTCCTCTCTCTTTCCTCACATCCCTCTCTCTTTCCTCCCTTCCCTCTCTTTCCTCCCTTCCCTCTCTCTTTCCTCACTTCCCCCTCTCTTTCCTCTCTCTTTCCTCACTTCCCTCTCTCTTTCCTCCCTTCCCTCTCTTTCCTCCCTTCCCTCTCTCTTTCCTCACTTCCCCCTCTCTTTCCTCTCTCTTTCCTCACTTCCCTCTCTCTTTCCTCCCTTCCCTCTCTCTTTCCTCACTTCCCCCTCTCTTTCCTCTCTCTTTCCTCACTTCCCTCTCTCTTTCCTCCCTTCCCTCTCTCTTTCCTCACTTCCCCCTCTCTTTCCTCTCTCTTTCCTCACTTCCCTCTCTCTTTCCTCCCTTCCCTCTCTCTTTCCTCACTTCCCTCTCTCTTTCTTCACTTCCCTCTCTCTTTCCTCACTTCCCCTCTCTTTCCTCCCTTCCCTCTCTCTTTCCTCCCTTCCCTCTCTCTTTCCTCACTTCCCTCTCTCTTTCCTCACTTCCCTCTCTCTTTCCTCACTTCCCCCTCTCTTTCCTCTCTCTTTCCTCACTTCCCTCTCTCTTTCCTCCCTTCCCTCTCTCTTTCCTCACTTCCCCCTCTCTTTCCTCTCTCTTTCCTCACTTCCCTCTCTCTTTCTTCACTTCCCTCTCTCTTTCCTCACTTCCCTCTCTCTATCCTCACATTCCTCTCTCTTTCCTTAATTCCCTCTCTCTTTCCTCAAGTCCCTCTCTCTTTCCTCACTTCCCTCTCTCTTTCCTCAACTCCCTCTCTCTTTCCTCAATTCCCTCTCTCTTTCCTTAATTCCCTCTCTCTTTCCTCAAGTCCCTCTCTCTTTCCTCAACTCCCTCTTTCTTCCTCGCTTCCCCTCTCTCTTTCCTCAATTCCCTCTCTCTTTCCTCAATTCCTCTCTCTTTCCTTAATTCCCTCTCTTTTCATTTACATTTACATTTAAGTCATTTAGCAGACGCTCTTATCCAGAGCGACTTACAAATTGGTGCATTCACCTTATGACATCCAGTGGAACAGCCACTTTACAATAGTGCATCTACATATTTTAAGGGGGGGTGAGAAGGATTACTTTATCCTATCCTAGGTATTCCTTAAGAGGTGGGGTTTCAGGTGTCTCCGGAAGGTGGTGATTGACTCCGCTGTCCTGGCGTCGTGAGGGGAGCTTGTTCCACCATTGGGGAGCCAGAGCAGCGAACAGTTTTGACTGGGCTGATCTGGAACTGTACTTCCTCAGTGGTAGGGAGGCGAGCAGGCCAGAGGTGGATGAACGCAGTGCCCTTATTTGGGTGGTAGGGCCTGATCAGAGCCTGGAGGTACTGAGGTGCCGTTCCCCTCCAGCTCCGTAGGCAAGCACCATGGTCTTGTAGCGGATCGAGCTTCAGCTGGAAGCCAGTGGAGAGAGCGGAGGAGCGGGGTGACGGAGAGAACTTGGGAAGGTTGAACACCAGACGGGCTGCGGCGTTCTGGATGAGTTGTAGGGGTTTAATGGCACAGGCAGGGAGCCCAGCCAACAGCGAGATTGCAGTAATCCAGACGGGAGATGACAAGTGCCTGGATTAGGACCTGTGCCGCTTCCTGTGTGAGGCAGGGTCGTACTCTGCGGATGTTGTAGAGCATGAACCTACAGGAACGGGCCACCGCCTTGATGTTAGTTGAGAACGACAGGGTGTTGTCCAGGATCACGCCACAGTTCTTAGCGCTCTGGGAGGAGGACACAATGGAGTTGTCAACCGATGGCGAGATCATGGAACGGGCAGTCCTTCCCCGGGAGGAAGAGCAGCTCCGTCTTGCCGGGGTTCAGCTTGAGGTGGTGATCCGTCATCCACACTGATATGCCTGCCAGACATGCAGAGATGCGATTCGCCACCTGGTCATCAGAAGGGGGAAAGGGGAGAAGATTAATTGTGTGTCGTCTGCATAGCAATGATTTTCCTCAACTCCCTCTCTCTTTCCTCACTTCCCCTCTCTTTCCTCAACCCTCTCTCTTCCTTAATTCCCCTCCTTTCCCTCACTTCCCTTTCTCAACTCCCTCTCTTTCCTCCCTTCCTCTCTCTTTTCCCTCTTTTTTCCTCTCTTTCCCTCACTTCCCTCTCTATTTCCCTCACATCCCTCTCTTTCCTTAATTCCATCTCTTTTCCTCACTTCCTCTCTTTCCCTCAGTTCCTCTCTCTTTCCTTAATTCCCTCACTTTTCCTCAACTCCCTCTCTTTCCTCACTTCCCTCTCTTTTTCCTCAACTCCTCTCTCTTTCCTCACACTCTCTTCCTCAACTCCCTCTCTCTTTCCTCACTTCCCTCTCTTTTCCTCAACTCCCTCTCTTTCCTCACATCCCTCTTTCTTTCCTCAACTCCCTCTCTCTTTCCTCAATTCCCTCTCTCTTTCCTTAATTCCCTCTCTCTTTCCTTAATTCCCTCTCTCTTTCCTCACTTCCCTCTCTCTTTCCTCCCTTCCCTCTCTCTTTCCTCACTTCCCTCTCTCTTCCTCTTCCTCTCACTTCCTCACTCTCTCTCTTTCCTTAATTCACTCTCTCTTTCCTCACTTCCCTCTCTCTTTCCTCCCTTCCCTCTCTCTTTCCTCAACTCCCTCTCTCTTTCCTCAATTCCCTCTCTCTTTCCTCGCTTCGTTCTCTCTTTTCCTCAATTCCTTCTCTCTTTCCTCAATTCCTTCTCTCTTTTCTCAATTCTTTCTCTCTTTCCTCAATTCCTCTCTCTTTCCTCCTTCCCTCTCTCTTTCCTCCCTCCCTCTCTCTTCCTCACTCCCTCTCTCTTTCCCTCAATTCCCTCTCTCTTCCTTAATCCCTCTCTTTTCCTCACTTCCCCATCTTTCTCAACTCCCTCTCTCTTTCCTCCCTTCCCTCTCTCTTTCCTTAATTCCTCTCTTTTCCTCACTTCCTCTCTATTTCCTCACATCCCTCTCTCTTTCCTTAATTCCATCTCTTTTCCTCACTTCCCTCTCTCTTTCCTCAATTCCCTCTCTCTTTCCTTAATTCCCTCTCTTTTCCTCACTTCCCTCTCTATTTCCTCACATCCTCTGTCTTTCCTTAATTCCATCTCTTTCCTCACTTCCCTCTCTCTTTCCTTAATTCACTCTCTCTTTCCTCACTTCCCTCTCTTTCCTCCCATCCTCTTTCTTTCCTCAACTCCCTCTCTCTTTCCCTCAATTCCCTCTCTCTTCCTTAATTCCTCTCTCTTTCCTCAATTCCCTCTCTTTCCTTAATTCCCTCTCTCTTCCTTAATTCCCTTTCCTCTTTCCTTAATTCCTCTCTCTTTCCTTAATTCCTCTCTCTTTCCTTAATTCTCTCTCTTTCCTTAATTCCCTCTCTCTTCCTCCCTTCCTCTCTCTTTCCTCAACTCCTCTCCTTTCCTCCCTTCCCTCTCTTTCCTCAACTCCTCTCTCTTTCCTCCCTTCCTCTCTCTTTTTTCCCTCGCTTGTTCCTTTCTTTTTCCTCAATTCCTTCTCTTCCTCAATTTCTTCTTTCACCCTTTCTCTCTTCCTCAATTCCCTCTCTCTTTCCTCCTTTCCCTCTTCTTTCCTCCCTCCCTCTCTTTCCTCACTTCCTCTCTTCCTAAATCACTCCTCTCTTTTCCTTTTAATTCCCTCTTTCCTCACTTCCTCTTTCCTCAACTCCCTCTCTTTCCTCCCTTCCCTCTCTTCCTTAATCATCTCTTTTCCTCATATACTTCGATACTCTCTTTCCTCACATCCCTCTCTTTTTTCCTTAATTTCTCTCTTTCCTCACTTCCTCTCTCTTTCCTCTTTCCTTAATTCTCACTTTTCTCAATTCTTTCTTTCTTTCCTCAATTCCTCTCTCTTTCCTCACTTCCTCTCTCTTTCCTCAACTCCCTCTCTCTTTCCTCACCCCCTCTCTCTTTCCTCAACTCCCTCTCTTTCCCTTTCACTTTTCCCTCTCTTTCCTCAACCTCTCTTTCTCACATCCCTCTCTCTTCCCTCACATTCTCTCTCTCTTTCCTCAATTCCCTCTCTCTTTCCTCACTTCCCTCTCTTTCCTCTAATTCCCTCTCTCTTCCCAATTATTCTCTCTTTCCTCAATTCCTTCTCTTTCCTCAATTCCCTCTCTCTTTCCTTCTCTCTCTTTTCCTCAATTCCTTCTCTTTCCTCAGTTCCCTCTCTCTTTTCAATTCCTCTCTCTCTTCCCAATTATTTCTCTCTTTCCTCAATTCCATCTCTCTTTCCCTCATTCTCTCTTTCCTTATTCCCTCTCTTTCCTCACTTCTCCTCTCTTTCCTCAATTCCTCTCTCTTTCCTCCCTTCCCTCTCTCTTTCCTCACTTCCCTCTCTTTCCTCACTTCCCTCTCTTTCCTCACATTCCCTCTCCTTTCCTTAATTCCTCTCTCTTTCCTCACATTCCCTCTCTCTTTCCTCAATTCCCTCTCTCTTTCCTCAATTCCCTCTCTCTTTCCTCAATTCCTTCTCTCTCTTTCCTCACTTCCTTCTCTCTTTCCTCAATTCCTTCTCTCTTTCCTCAATTCCTTCTCTCTTTCCCTCAATTCCCTCTCTCTTTCCTCAATTCCCTCTCTCTTTCCTCCTCCTCTCTCTTTCCTCCTTCCCTCTCCTAACCTCCACTTCCTCTCTCTTTCCTCAATTCCCTCTCTCTTTCCCTCACTTCCTCCTATCGCGAATCTTCCCACCTGCTCATCCTTCACTTGCGTCCTCTCTGCTTTCCTCAACTCCTCTCTCTTTCCTCACTTCCCTCTCTCTTCCTCACTTCCCTCTCTCTTTCCTCAATTCCCTCTCTAACTCACTTCCTCTCTTTCCTCAACTCCTCTCTCTTTCTCCTTCCCTCTCTTTCCTTAATTCCCTCTCTTTCCTCACTTCCCTCTCTATTTCCTCACATCCCTCTCTCTTTCCTCAATTCCATCTCTTTCCTCATTTCCTCAATTCCCTCTCTCTTTCCTTAATTCCCTCTCTTTCCTTAACTCCCTCTCTTTCCCCTCCACTTCCCTCTATTTTCACATCCTCTGTCTTTCCTTAATTCCATCTCTTTCCTCACTTCCTCTCTCTCTTCCTCAATTCCCTCTCCTCTTTCCTTAATTCCCTCACTTTTCCCAACTCCCTCTCTTTCCTCACTTCCTCTCTTTTCGTGATTCAACTCCCTCTTTCCTCACGTAGTTCCTTTCTTCCTTCAACTCCCTCTCTCTTTCCTCACCTCTCTCTCTTTCCTTAATTCCTCTCTCTTTCCTTAATTCCCTCTCTCTTTTCCTCAGCTTCCTCAAATTTTCCTCGGCTTCCTCTCTCTTTCCTCAACTCTCTCTTTCGTAGTTCCTCTTTCCTCACTCTGTTTCCTCAATTCCTTCTCTCTTTCCTCAATTCAATCTCTTTTCCTCACTTCCCTCTCTCTTTCCTCAGATTCCTCTCTCTTTCCTCACTCCCTCTCTCTTTCCTCAATTCCCTCTCTCTTTCCTCACTTCCCTCTCATCTTTCCTCAACTCCTCTCTCTTTCCTCACTTCCCTCTCTCTTTCCTTAATTCCTCTCTTTCCTCACTTCCCTCTCTCTTTCCTCATCCCTCTCTCTTTCCTTAATTCCATCTCTTTCCTCACTTCCCTCTCTCTTTCCTCAATTCCTCTCTCTTTCCTCAATTCCCTCTCTTTTCCTCACTTCCCTCTCTATTTCCTCACATCCCTCTCTCTTTCCTTAATTCCTCTCTCTTTCCTCAATTCCCTCTCTCTTTCCTTAATTCCCTCTCTCTTTCCTCACTTCCCTCTCTCTTTCCTCACTTCCCTCTCTCTTTCCTCCTTCCTCTCTCTTTCCTCACTTCCTTCTCTTTCCTCAATTCCCTCTCTTTCCTCAATTCCCTCTCTCTTTCCTCACTTCCCTCTCTCTTTCCTCACTTCCCTCTCTCTTTCCTCACTTCCTCTCTCTCCTTTCCTCTATCATTCCTACTCCTCTCTCTTCCTCAATTCCCTCTCTCTTTCCTCAATCCCTCTTTTCCTCATCTTCTCTCTTTCCTCAATTCCTTCTCTCTTCTCATTCTTCTCTCTTTCCATTCCTCTCTCTTTCCTCCTTTCCTCCTTTCCTCCTTCCCTCTCTCTTTCCTCACTTCCTCTCTCTTTCCTCAATTCCCTCTCTCTTTCCTTAATCCCTTCTTCCTCCTCTCTTCCTCAACTCCCCTCTCTTTCCTCCCTTCCCTCTCTCTTTCCTTAATTCCCTCTCTTTTCCTCACTTCCCTCTCTATTTCCTCATCCCTCTCTCTTTCCTTAATTCCATCTCTTTCCTCACTTCCCTCTCTTTCCTCAATTCCCTCTCTCTTTCCTTAATTCCCTCTCTTTTCCTCAACTCCCTCTCTCTTTCCTCACTTCCCTCTCTTTTCCTCAACTCCCTCTCTTCTCCTCAATTCCCTCTCTCTTTCCTCAACTCCTCTCTCTTTCCTCACTTCCCTCTCTTTTCCTCAACTCCCTCTCTTTCCTCACATCCCTCTTTCTTTCCTCAACTCCCTCTCTCTTTCCTCAATTCCTCTCTCTTTCCTTAATTCCTCTCTCTTTCCTTAATTCCTCTCTCTTTCCTCCCTTCCCTCTCTCTTTCCTCCGCTTCCCTCTCTCTTTCCTCACTTCCCTCTCTCTTTCCTCACTCCCTCTCTCTTTCCTCACTTCCCTCTCTCTTTCCTCAATTCATTTCTCTCTTTCCTCAATTCCTCTCTCTCTTTCCTCCCTTCCAATTCCTCTCTTTCCTCAATTCCCTCTCTCTTTCCTCCATTCCCTCTCTCTTTCCTCATTCGCTCTCTCTTTCCTCACCTTCTCTCTTTCCTCAATTCCTCTCTCTTTCCTCAATTCCTCTCTCTTTCCTCAATTCCTCTCTCTTTCCTCAATTCCCTCTCTTCCTCCTTCCCTCTCTCTTTCCTCACTTCCCTCTCTTTCCTCAATTCCTTCTCTCTTTCCTCAATTCCCTCTCTTTCCTCATTCCCTCTCTTTCCTCAATTCCTTCTCTCTTTCCTCACTTCCCTCTCTCTTTCCTTAATTCCTCTCTTTCCTCAATTCTCTCTCTTTCCTCAATTCCCTCTCTCTTTCCTCACTTCTCTCTCTTTCCTCATTCCTCTCTTTCCTCACTTCCCTCTCTTCCTCAACTCCCTCTCTCCTCCTCCCTCTCTCTTTCCTTAATTCCCTCTCTTTTCCTCACTTCCCTCTCTATTTCCTCACATCCCTCTCTCTTTCCTTAATTCCATCTCTTTTCCTCACTTCCCTCTCTCTTTCCTCAATTCCTCTCTCTTTCCTTAATTCCTCTTTTCCTCAACTCCCTCTCTTTCCTCACTTCCCTCTCTTTTCCTCAACTCCCTCTCTTTCCTCACATCCCTCTTTCTTTCCTCAACTCCCTCTCTCTTTCCTCAATTCCCTCTCTCTTTCCTTAATTCCCTCTCTCTTTCCTTAATTCCCTCTCTCTTTCCTCACTTCCCTCTCTTTTCCTCACTTCCCTCTCTCTTTCCTCAACTCCCTCTCTCTTTCCTCACTTCGTTCTCTCTTTTCCTCAATTCCTTCTCTCTTTCCTCAATTCCTTCTCTCTTTTCTCAATTCTTTCTCTCTTTCCTCAATTCCCTCTCTCTTTCCTCCCTTCCCTCTCTCTTTCCTCCCTTCCCTCTCTCTTTCCTCAACTCCCTCTCTCTTTCCTCACTTCGCTCTCTCTTTCCTCAATTCCTCTCTTTCCTCAACTCCCTCTCTCTTTCCTCGCTTCGTTCTCTCTTTTCCTCAATTCCTTCTCTCTTTCCTCAATTCCTTCTCTCTTTTCTCAATTCTCTCTCTCTTTCCTGCATCCCTCTCTCTTTCCTCACATCCCTCTCTCTTTCCTCCCTTCCCTCTCTTTCCTCACTTCGCTCTCTCTTTCCTCAATTCCTCTCTTTCCTCAATTCCTTCTCTCTTCCCTCAATTCCTTCTCTCTTTCCTCAATTCCCTCTCTCTTTCCTCCCTTCCCTCTCTCTTTCCTCCCTTCCCTCTCTATTTCCTCAATTCACCCTCTCTTTCCTCCCTTCCCTCTCTATTTCCTCAATTCACCCTCTCTTTCCTCCCTTCCCTCTCTCTTTCCTCAATTCCTCTCTTTCCTCAACTCCCTCTCTCTTTCCTCCCTTCCCTCTCTCTTTCCTTAATTCCCTCTCTTTTCCTCACTTCCTCTCTATTTCCTCACATCCTCTCTCTCTTTCCTTAATTCCATCTCTTTCCTCACTTCCTCTCTCTTTCCTCAATTCCTCTCTCTCTTTCCTTAATTCCTTCTCTCTTTTCTCAATTCTTTCTCTCTTTCCTCAATTCCCTCTCTCTTTCCTCCCTTCCTCTCTCTCTTTCCTCCCTTCCCTCTCTCTTTCCTCAACTCCCTCTCTCTCTTTCCTCACTGGCTCTCTCTTTCCTCAATTCCTCTCTTTCCTCAACTCCCTCTCTCTCTCCTCGC
>NW_025752913.1:0-11654 GCF_021184085.1 Oncorhynchus gorbuscha
AAGGCAGACATAATAATATCAGGGGAACAATAGTCCCTGGAGCAGAAAGGCAGACATAATAATATCAGGGAACAATAGTCCCCTGGAGAAGAAAGGCAGACATAATAAATATCCAGGGAACAATAGTCTCTGGAGCAGAAAGGCAGACATAATAATATCAGGGAACAATAGTCCCCTGGAGCAGAAAGGCAGACATAATAATATCAGGGGAACAATTAGTCCCCTGGAGCAGAAAGGCAGACATAATAATATCAGGGGAACAATAGTCCCCTGAGAAGAAAGGCAGACATAATATCAGGGGAACAATAGTCCTCCTGGAGCAGAAAGGCAGACATAATAATATCAGGGGAACAATAGTCCCCTGGAGCAGAAAGGCAGACATAATAATATACATAGTTACCATCAGGGGAGCAACAGTCCCTGGAGCAGAAAGGCAGACATAATAATATCAGGGAACAAATAGTCCCCTGGAGCAGAAAGGCAGCCATAATAATATCAGGGGAACAAGGTCCCCTGGAGAAAGGCATAGAGACAATATCAGGGGAACAACAGTCCCCTGGGGCAGAAAGGCAGACATACACATCAGGGAACAATAGTCCCCTCAGACATTAACATCAGGGAACAATAGTCCCCTGGAGCAGAAAGGCAGACATAATAATATCAGGGGAACAATAGTCCCCCTGGAGCAGAAAGGCAAACATAATAATATCAGGGGAACAATAGTCCCCTGGAGCAGAAAGGCAGACATATAATATCAGGGGAACAATAGTCCCCTGGGGCAGAAAGGCAGACATAATAATATCAGGGGAACAATAGTCCTCTGAGCAGAAAGGCAGACATAATAATATCAGGGGAACAATAGTCCCCTGGAGCAGGGAACAAAAAGTCAGACATAATAATATCAGGGGAACAATAGTCCCCTGGAGCAGAAAGTCAGACATAATATCAGGGGAACAATATCCCCTGAGCAGAAATAATGTTTTTGTTTTTTTCACCTTTATTTAACCAGGTAGACCAGCTGAGAACACGTTCTCACTTACAACTGCAACCTGGCCAAGATAAAGCAAAGCAGTGCAACACAAACAACAACTAAGAAGTTACACATGGAATAAAACATACAGTCAATAATACAATAGAAAAAAGTCTATATACAGTTTGTGTAAATGGAGGGAAGATAAGGAGTGTAAGGTAATAAATAGGCCATAGTGGCAAAGTAATTACAATATAGCAATTAAATACTGGAGTGATACATGTGCAGATGATGAATGCGCAAGTAGAGATACTGGGGTGCAAACGAGAAAAAAGAAAGAAAGAAATAACAGTAAGGGGATGAGGTAGTTGGATGGGCTATTTACAGATGGGCTATGTACAGGTGAACTAATTTGTAAGTCGCTTCTGGATAAGAGCGTCTGCTAAATGACTTAAATGTAAATGTATGTAAATGTAAATTATCTGTGAGCTGTTTGACAGCTGGTGCTTAAAGTTAGTGAGAGAAATATGAGTCTCCAGCTTCAGTGATTTTTGCAGTTTGTTCCAGTCATTGGCAGCAGAAAACTGAAGGAAAGGCGCCAAACAAGGAATTTGTGAAATGCCCCACTTAGAGCTGCTGTACAGGTGGACAATCAGGGAACGTCAGGTGAACAATAGTCTATTGGAGCAGAAAGAATAATATCAGGGAACATCAGGTGAACAATAGTCCCTTTTGGAGCAGAAAGAATAATATCAGGGGAACATCAGGTGAACAATAGTCCCTTGGAGCAGAAAGAATAATATCAGGGTTACATCAGGTGAACAATAGTCCCTTGGAGCAGAAAGAATAATATCAGGGTTACATCAGGTGAACAACAGTCCTTGGAGCAGAAAGGCAGAAAGAATCCATTCTGTTCAACATCAGCAGCCAGTCGCCTCTTCTGTTAATTATAGTCATATCGCCCTATTGAAGTCTTCTGTCCCTTAACATATTCCACTTTATTTTTGAGGCCTGTTTTCTTTAGTAATGAAATGTCAACTGCCGGTCCCCCGTGTCGCAGAGTTGATCAAAGTGACCTTTGTCCCTGTTCTCCACGCTCGCCAATCACTACACACACAGTCAACAACACCTTGACAGATGAAGGCACAACATATAATAAATGACATTCACCATCACAATGGCCAGAGCATATCTGACACCTACTGCTCATAGCAGTCATTTTCAACACAATGCCAGCCTGTTATGTTCAGAGTGGGGTTCATTTGCCGGGCCTGTCTCATTCTCTCACAGGTGTTGATATTACAGAGGAGCGACTTTGTTAAAAACACTTGATCTCACAGTCACACATTTCTCCCTAGTATATACGCCCTGTCCTGGCTAAGTGCTGACAGAGGGAATGGTATGACGACAGGTGTAGCTCTCTTTTTTATTATTATTGCTGCTGTCTTTCAGAAGAGAGGTTATATCGAAAGCAATTTTCCTCTTAAGGGAGCAAATTGTTCTAAGGAAATTGTAACTGCCGTCACTCTGGGATGATTGGCAGTGTGTTTGGTGTGTTTGGTGAGTTTGGTTGTTGGCAGACAGGAATGAAGCGGGGAGAAGAAAAAGGCACCGTGCATATAAAAAAATGTGTTGTGAAAACAAGTGTGAAAATTTCACACACTCCCTAGACCGGATGTAAATGGCGGCTGTTTTTCCAGGTGGGTTTAGATGGAGCAGTGGAAATCTAACGCATGTACTGTATGTACACAGGTTTAGAGAGAGAGGAAATGCAGTGTGTTCTATAGTCTACTCTATAGAGGGAGGAGAGAGAGAGCAAGAGAGGCGAGAGAAGAGCCCTCCCTCCAGATGCCTATTCATTGAGTAGGCCTCCACAGTGGGTCATCAGAATGATAAAGACTAGCCTTTTTCTCTGTGTTTCACAGATTTGTAAGGATCAAGAGGATTTGTTTCTGCTGGCAACCTTCCAGTCACCTGAGACAAAGGAGAAATGAGGGAAAGGGACCTTGGATTTCAGAAATGCTCTTAAACTGTCCCCTAACCAATACAAATCCCACTCAAAAGACAGTTCCTTGTAGTCACTTTAAGGTGTGAAAGTGTAAAACTAACCCCAACCCTACCTTCATGTCCACATCCCGGTTCAACCTAACCCTCAGCCACAACCCTAACCCTGGCCTCAACCACAACCCTAACCCTGGCCCTCAACCACAACCCTAACCTCAACTACAACCCTACTCCCTAACCCTAACCCTCAGCCACAACCCTAACTCCTGGCCCTCAACCACAACCCGAACCCTAACCTCAACCACAACCCGAACCCTAACCCTAACCCTCAACCACAACCCTAACCCTCAGCCACAACCCTAACCCTGGCCCTCAACCACAACCCGAACCCTCAACCACAACCCTAACCTTGGCCCTCAACTACAACACTAACCCTAACCCTCAGCCACAACCCTAACACTAAGCCTCAGCCACAACCCTAACCCTCAGCCACAAGCCTAACCCTAACCCTCAGCCACAACCCTAACCCTCAGCCACAACCCTAACCCTCAGCCACAACCCTAACCCTAACCCTCAGCAACAACCCTAACCCTAACCCTCAGCCACAACCCTAACCCTAACCCTCAGCCACAATCCTAAGCCTCAGCCACAACCCTAACCCTAACCCTCAGCCACAACCCTAACCCTCAGCCACAACCCTAACCCTCAGCCACAACCCTAACCCTCAGCCACAACCCTAACCCTGTTGGAGTTGTCTGTTCTGTTGTCCCCACCCTGCCTATCTCTATCTCTTTCTTTCTCTGTCTCTCTGGCACACAGCTCTCGTCCCTGCCTCTGTCTTTCTTTCTGTCTCTGCTAGGCTTTTTATTTATTTCTATTTAACCCTTATTTTACCAGGTAAGTTCTCATTTATATCAACAACCTGGGGAATAGTTACAGGGGGGAGGAGGGGGTTGAATGAGCAAATTGAAAGCTGGGGATGATTAAGTGACAGTGATGGTATGAGGGCCAAATTAACACCCCTACTCTTACGATAAGTGCTATGAGATCTTTAGTGTACACAGAAAGTCAGGACCCCTGTTTAACATCCCATCTGAAAGACGTTCCTCCTACTGGACCTCCAACATCACTTCCAGCAGCATCTGGTCCCCCCATCTAGGGACCAAACAGGAGCAACCCTGCTCAGCTTCAGGAGTAAGCCAGCAGTGGGATGCAGGGTGGTATGTTGCTGCCTGCCTCTCTTTGTCTCTCTGGCACACAGCTCTCCCCCTGTCCCGCCTTCCCCTGCCCTGCCTCTGTCTTTCTTTCTTTCTTTCTGTCTGTCTCTGCTCTGCCTCTCTTGGTCTCTATGGTACACAGCTCTATCCCTTGCCTCTCTCTCTGCTCTGCTCTGCTCCCAGCCTTTGCCCTGCCTCTCTGTCTATCTGGCACCCAGCTCTCCCCCCTGGGCCCTTGAGCCAACAGGTCCCTGCTGCAGCTAATTGCCCAGACCAGACACTGACATGTCTCTTATTATGGACATAATGAATTATGAAAGTGACTGAGCAGTCGTCATCGTCCCCATCTCATCCTCCTTCCTCACACCCCTCAATAAACATGTTTGTTTTGGGTCTGGCTCAACCTCATCCATTACTGTTATTGTTTTCCCTAAACATTACATTGATTCAATTTAACACCAATCAATTTGAAATGGTTCTGACATTCAGATATGACCTTAAAACGAGGCGATCTAAGAACTATGATTAGGATTAAACTTTCAGCTAATGAGGTGATTTCTCTTCCTGGAAGTGCGTCAGACAAGACCCAACAGGAATTGTCAGTAAAAATTTGATCAATTATTGCAAACTGAACAGGTTTAACTTGATTACCCCTTTGCACCCGTTAATTTGTGTAATTAATAACCCTGTTTCGACCGGGACAAAGCAGTTTATTAATATCAATCTATATCTGTGCTCCTTAATGAAATGGACTGGGCAGGTCATCCATTAGGCAGGTAATGTCATAATCAATGGTGCCAAAGACACATGTTAATTAATACCATTATTAATTGTTACAGTTATAGTTGAACGCTACACGCTGTCAGCTCCTTTGTCCTATTATGTATGGCAATCAGCGGATGGGAAATGGCAACGTAATTATCCATTCAGACAGGCAGCGCTGGGAATCCAAATGAGACGGTATCAGCTCTGACAGCTGGCAGGCGGAGCACTGCACGTACTGGGCGTCGAACAAACCAGCATTATCCACTGACCCGGAACAACAGGAAAAGGGATGTATCGCAAACTAATAAATACATTCACAGTAGCCGGCCTGCCATATCACACAATGGCCTGATGAAATGCCTGCTTGATGCTTTTGTGTGGGTACAAGCAGTGCATATGCACTGAGCAAAGGTTTGGGTGGTGTAGACCAGCCTGGCCTCAGAGCCTACGAAATATACGTCACGTATTTCTGAGCACCTCCAAGACGTATGATACCTACTAATGACCTAGTTACTTCAGACAGAAACAAAAGTAGGTAGGTTAGTCAGGCAGGAAGGGTTGGCGAACTGTGACAGTCTAGCAATCTAAAGGTGTCAAAGCTAACCCTTCTTCCCCAACTCTTATTCCAAAGTTAAGGCTCTATAGAGCTTGGACAGCTTGTAGCCTAGAACCCTGAAATAAGTCACCTCTGTTGCTCAGCCATCCATATGGGACTGAATGGGGAAGAATAGGTTTTGAAATTAACGCTAAAAATAAGGTCCGAGACTTAGGAGATTTATATATGTTTTGTTCTATGAGATAATAGCAGTCAGTTAACATGACCTTTATGAATTATGAAGCCTTTGTGTGATTTATGTTTTTTATTACTACATAAATTCTTCAAATTTCACAAAAAGCGATGTTAGCTTATAAGTTTTCCTCGTGGGCTTTGTCCAACAAACCATGGTGGAGTTAGTGCCTACAAAAAGACACCATTACTATTTCTCTCTATTCAATCCTCATTGCAGAATTAAGTGTGATTGAAATTTAAAGGCAATGTTCCCGCTTTAAAGGAGACTGCATTCAAGGTAAACGCTGGAAATTACCTTTGACACTTTTAAATCGCAGAATCTGTAATGCTTCAGCTTTACGCAAAAATATATCATTATTTAAACAGCTAAATGCATGAATTTAGTGCACTTTGGAGATTAACATTGAGAGAAAAGAATATTGAGAGATTAGATCTTTTTCATGTAATCTCACTTTACCACAGCAGACAATCCACTACTCAATTACAGTGGCTACTGTGGGTACTCTCTACTCTGGAACACTCTCTACTCTGGAACACTCTCTACTCTGGAACACATACAGTACCAGTCAAAAGTTTGGAAACACCTACTCATTCCAGGGTTTTTCTTTATTTTTTACTATTTTCTACATTGTAGACAATTTAGACATTGTAGACAATTAGTGAATACACTTTGATTTGTTTATTTGAGATTCTTCAAAGTAGCCACCCTTTGATGACAGCTTTGCACACTCGTGGCATTCTCTCAACCAGGAATACATTTCCAATAACACGTGTGCCTTGTAAAAAGTGAATTTGTGAAATGAATGTGTTTGAGCCAATCAGTTGTGTTGTAACAAGGTAGGGTGGTATACAGGAGACAGCCCTATTTGGTAAAAGACCAAGTCCATATTATTGCAAGAACAGCTCAAATAAACAGAGAGAAATGACAGTCCATCGTTACTTTAAGACATGAAGGTCAGTCAATTCTGAAATTTCAAGACCTTTGAATGTTTCTTCAAGTGCTCTCGCAAAAAACATCAACCGCTATGATGAAACGACTCATGGGGACCGCCACAGGAAAGGAAAACCCAGAGTTTCCTCTGCCACAGAGGATAAATTAATTTGAGTTACCAGCTCAGAAATTGCAGCCCAAATAAATGTTTCACAGAGTTCAAGTAAAAGACACATCTCAACATCAACTGTTCAGAGGAGACTGCGTGAATCAGCCTTTCGTGGTAGAATTTCCGCAAAAGAAACCACTACTAAATGACACCAATAAGAAGAGACTTGCTTGGGCCAAGAAATGGACATTAGACCATTGGAAATCTGTCCTTTGGTCTGATTAATCCAAATTTGAGATTTTGGGGTCGAACCGGCAGTGTCTTCGTGAGACTCAGAGGAGGTGAACGGATGATCTACGCATGTGTGGTTCCCACCGTGAAGCATGGAGGAGGAGGTGTGATGGTGCTTTGTTGGTGACACTGTCTGTGATTTATTGAGAATTCCAGGCACACTTAACAGCATTCTGCAGCATATGCCATCCCATCTGTTTTGTGCTTAGTGGGACTATCATTTGTCTTTCAAGAGGGCAATGACTCAAAAACACCTCCAGACTGTGTAAGGGCTATTTGACCAAGGAGGAGAGTGATGGAGTGCTGTACGATGACCTGTCCTCCAATAATCACCCAACCTCAACCCAATTGAGTTGGTTTGGAATGAGTTGGACCGTTAAAGTGAAGGGGAAAAGTAGCCAAATAAGTGCTCCGCATATGTGGAACTCCTTCAAGACTGTTGGAAAAGCATTCCAGGTGAAGCTGGTTGAGAGAATGCCAAGAGTGTGCAACACTGTCATCAAGGCAAAGGAACTACTGTAGAAAATATATTTTGATTTGCTTAACACTTTTTTTTGGTCACTTTACATGATTCCATATGTGTTATTTCATAGTTTTGACTCTGACCTGTCCAATGAGCCAAACTGATTAAAGAATCCCACAGCAGCCAAACACTCTCTCTCTCTCTCTCTCTCTCTCTCTCTCTCAAGCTGCTAGAGAGAGAGAAAGTCTACTGTCTGCATCTCTCAATCACTTTCTCTGTGTTGTCTGTTGCTGTCGCTTGTCTGCCCTTTTCAGTTGCTGTCTCTTAGTATTCGATGTTGCTGTCTCTTGTCTACCCCACTGGTCCTGGTTGTAAAAAGTTTAAAAGGAAACATTTGTTTTAATAGTAATTTCACAGGCTTTTTCACCTCAATTGAAATTCTTTGTAAACAATGTTTTACTTCTTCACTGTCTGTATTTCACTTGTTATAATTTGTGCAAATAAATACCACTAATTACAATCTATAGAGCAGCTTGAAGTGATACAGTCTACTGTGTGCTCAACCCACCTCTGTTCTCTCTATAGAGCAGCTTGACGTGATACAGTCTACTGTGTGCTCAACCCACCTCCGTTCTCTATAGAGCAGCTTGACGTGATACAGTCTACTGTGTGCTCAACCCACCTCCAAGGTTTTCCTATAGAGCAGCTTGACGTGATACAGTCTACTGTGTGCTCAACCACTGCTTCTTCTATAGAGCAGCTTGACGTGATACAGTCTACTGTGTGCTCAACCCACCTCCGTTCTCTCTATAGAGCAGCTTGACGGATACAGTCTACTGTGTGCTCAACTCCACCTCTGTCTTCCATAGAGCAGCTTGGCGTGATACAGTCTACACAGTGTGCTCAACCCACCTCTGTTCTCTCTATAGAGCAGCTTACGTGATACAGTCTACTGTGTGTCAACCCACCTACGTTCTTCTCCATCTGCCCTCTTCTGTCACTTTGTCTGTGTATTGTCTGTTGCTGTCTCGGGTTCTTGTTTGTTACCATCTCCTTTGTCCATCTTCTTCTGTTATGGCCTGTTCTGTTCTTCTGCTGTCTCTCTCCATCATATCCTACTCTTCTGTTGCTGTCTCTGTCTTGTCTGGTGTCTCTCTCCATCATATCCTACTCTTCTGTTGCTGTTCTGTCTTGTCTGGTGTCTCTCTCCATCATATCCTACTCTTCTGTTGCTGTCTCTGTCTTGTCTGGTGTCTCTCTCCATCATATCCTACACCTATGTTGCATTCTCTGTATCTTGTCTGGTGTGTCTCGACTTTGGATAGCCTAGGGCTAGTTAGGGGCCGTCAATAAATTTTACAATTAAATGAAACAATATTTTCATGTTGCACACCTTTTAGTGTAATCGCTAAAATCTTTTTATATTTGTATATTATTGTCTACAATTTATAGTTAGTTTTAGGTTTTCAGTCATTGAAATTTTGGAGCTATTGGAATCTTAACATATTGTCCCATGTACATTGTGTAATTTTACCTATGGTCCCTAATTAGCCCCATAGGGATATCCAAAGTCAACCCAAATATATTACAGGCATTATGATCATGTCCTGTGCAGCTGCACTCCTAATTGATGATTACTTGTGTGCTGCCAGCTGTGGACAGGACTGAAACAAACCAACCTTAATTTAAGTTGTGATGCAGTCACAACCACAACTCTTACAAAACTCAGTTTTGGACAAGACAGACTGCGCCCCTGCCCAGTCATGTGAAACGTAGATTAAGGCCCATGGCTGTGCTCCTGCCCAGTCATGTGAAACCCATAGATTAGGGCCTAATGAATTTAATTAAATTGACTGATTTCCTTGTACGAACTGTAACTCAGTAAAACTGTTGAAATTGTTGCGTTTATATTTTTTCAGTATAGAATTTATGCCATTTTGCAGATGCTTTTATTAAAGAGATTTACAGTCATAGATGCATCCATTTTACATCGGGATTGAACACATTGGCCCTGGCGTTGCAAGCCCCATGCTCTACCAACTGAGCCATGCAATGAAATGCTTACTTGCAGGTTAGCTTACTCGTATTAATGCAAACAATAGAAAAAGTAAATAGCTAAGTGAATAGAAGGAGTAATAAAAAATAAAAATTTCACCAATTCAATACATTTGTTATAAATAGTTACATAGCCTACATGGAAATAATACATTTATTTATTTTTATTTAACCAGGCAAGTCAGACAAAAACAAATTCTTATTTTAAAATGACGGCAAACCCCGGCCACACCCTCCCCTACCTGGATGATGCTGGGCCAATTGTGTGCCACCATGTGGGATTCCCGATCCCGGTCGGTTGTGATACAGCACGGGATCAAACCAGGGTTTTTAGTGACGCCCCTAGCACTGAGATGCAGTGCCTTAACTATAATGTTGTAGTAAAGTTCAGCTTCAGTCAGAAGATGCAGTGCCTTAACTATAATGTTGTAGTAAAGTTCAGCTTCAGTCAGAAGATGCAGTGCCTTCGGAAAGTATTCAGACCACTTGATTTTTTTCCACATTTTGATATGTTAACGCCTTATTTTAAAATCTATTAAATCATTTTTACCCCTCATCAATCTACACACAATACCCCATAATGACAAAGCTGGATGGTTGTATGGGGAGCGTCACTGCACAGCTATTTTCAGGTCTCTCCAGAGATGTTTGATTAGGTTCAAGTCCGGGCTCTGGCTGGGCCACTCAGGGACATTCAAAGACATGTCCCGAAGCCACTCCTGTGTTGTCTTGGCTGTGTGCTTGGGGTCGTTGTCCTGTTGGAAGGTGAACCGTCACCCCAGTCTGAGGTCCTGAGTGCTCTGGAGCAGGTTTTCGTCAAGGATTTTTCTATACTTTGCAGAGAGATCCCAGTCCCTGCCGCTGAAAAACATCTCCACAGCATGATGCTGCCACTACCATGCTTTACTGTAGGGATGGTGCCAGGTTTCCCTCCAGACGTGAGGCTTGGCTTTCAGGCCAAAGAGTTCAATCTTGGTTTCATTAGACCAGAGAATCTTGTTTCTCATGGTCTGAGAGTCTTTAGGTGCCTTTTGGCCAATTCCAAGCAGGCTGTCATGCGCCTTTTACTGAGGACTGGCCACTCTACCATAAAGGCCTGTTGGTGGAGTGCTGCAGAGATGGTTGTCCTTCTGGAAATTTCTCCCATCTCCACAGAAGAACTCTAGAGCTCTGTCAGAGTGACCATCGGGTTCTTAGTTACCTCCTGACCATGTCCCTATTCCCCCAATTGCTCAATTCCCTCAATTCCAAACTTCTTACATTGAATAATGACGGAGGCCACTGTGTTCTTGGGGACCTTCAATGCTGCATACATTTTTTGGTACCCTCCCCAGATCTGTGCCTCGAAACAATCCTATCTCGGAGTACTACGAACAATTTCTTTGACCTCATGGCTTGGGTTTTCCACTGACAAGCACTTTCAACTGTGGGACCTTACCTAGACAGGTGTGTGCCTTTTCAAATAAATGCCCAATCAATTGAATTTACCACAGGAGGACTCCAATCAAGTTGTAGAATCTAGCTACAGAAACAAAACCCATTGAATACACTCGCTAGAAATAAACACTTTTCCTCACTTTTTACTTATGTCAACTCTCCTTAGCTTGCCCATTCACTGAATATACTGTTAAATAACGGACTGCCACCCAATAGATTAAGGATGCTGAACTCTAGCGCTAGCATGATGTGTGGTTTTGGAAACTCAAACTGAATGTAAAAAAATATTTAAAAAGAAATGTACCATCAAAATGTTCGGGACTAGACCATAAACATCCGGGGTTGAAGCCCAGAACCCCAGGCCTATAATGTTGCAACTGCCCTTAAGCCAATTCCCCTAACTTTTGTTTTTTAGTTCTCCTAACCTTTGTAGTTTGTTCCCTAACCTGCAACGTAAATTCTCCCATAATTCTCCTTTGTTGTTATCACGCAACAAACAACCTAGTTTCAGATAAAGACGTGCAATACTAAATGCCCTCCATAATTCGTATGCTACGACCGGGTAAGACGTATGATACTATACATTCTCTAATTCGTTCTACATTCTATAATAACTCTATTA
>NW_025752914.1:0-11653 GCF_021184085.1 Oncorhynchus gorbuscha
TCCAGTATCCCTGTACATTGTTAATATGGTACTGACCCTGTATATAGTATGATTGCCCTATACATATCTACCTCCATCACTCCAGTATCCTGTCTCCTTCCCCTATACATATCTACCTCCATCACTCCAGTATCCTGTACATTGTTAATATGGTACTGACCCTGTATATAGTATGATTGCCCCTATACATATCTACCTCCATCACTCCAGTATCCCTGTACATTGTTAATATGGTACTGACCCTGTATATAGTCACCTTCCCCCTGTACATATCTACCTCCATCACTCCAGTATCCCTGTACATTGTTAATATGGCACTGACCCTGTATATAGTATGATTGCCCCTATACATATCTACCTCCATCACTCCAGTATCCCTGTACATTGTTAATATGGTACTGGCCCTGTATATAGTATGATTGCCCCTATACATATCTACCTCCATCACTCCAGTATCCCTGTCTCCTTCCCCCTATACATATCTACCTCCATCACTCCAGTATCCCTGTCTCCTTCCCCCTATACATATCTACCTCCATCACTCCAGTATCCCTGTACATTGTTAATATGGTACTGGCCCTGTATATAGTCACCTTCCCCCTATACATATCTACCTCCATCACTCCAGTATCCCTGTACATTGTTAATATGGTACTGATCCTGTATATAGTATGATTGCCCCTATACATATCTACCTCCATCACTCCAGTATCCCTGTCTCCTTCCCCCTATACATATCTACCTCCATCACTCCAGTATCCCTGTACATTGTTAATATGGTACTGATCCTGTATATAGTATGATTGCCCCTATACATATCTACCTCCATCACTCCAGTATCCCTGTGCATTGTTAATATGGTACTGATCCTGTATATAGTATGATTGCCCCTATACATATCTACCTCCATCACTCCAGTATCCCTGTCTCCTTCCCCCTATACATATCTACCTCCATCACTCCAGTATCCCTGTACATTGTTAATATGGTACTGATCCTGTATATAGTATGATTGCCCCTATACATATCTACCTCCATCACTCCAGTATCCCTGTGCATTGTTAATATGGTACTGATCCTGTATATAGTATGATTGCCCCTATACATATCTACCTCCATCACTCCAGTATCCCTGTACATTGTTAATATGGTACTGATCCTGTATATAGTATGATTGCCCCTATACATATCTACCTCCATCACTCCAGTATCCCTGTGCATTGTTAATATGGTACTGACCCTGTATATAGTATGATTGCCCCTATACATATCTACCTCCATCACTCCAGTATCCCTGTGCATTGTTAATATGGTACTGATCCTGTATATAGTATGATTGCCCCTATACATATCTACCTCCATCACTCCAGTATCCCTGTGCATTGTTAATATGGTACTGATCCTGTATATAGTATGATTGCCCCTATACATATCTACCTCCATCACTCCAGTATCCCTGTACATTGTTAATATGGTACTGGCCCTGTATATAGTCACCTTCCCCCTATACATATCTACCTCCATCACTCCAGTATCCCTGTACATTGTTAATATGGTACTGATCCTGTATATAGTATGATTGCCCCTATACATATCTACCTCCATCACTCCAGTATCCCTGTACATTGTTAATATGGTACTGATCCTGTATATAGTATGATTGCCCCTATACATATCTACCTCCATCACTCCAGTATCCCTGTGCATTGTTAATATGGTACTGATCCTGTATATAGTATGATTGCCCCTATACATATCTACCTCCATCACTCCAGTATCCCTGTGCATTGTTAATATGGTACTGATCCTGTATATAGTATGATTGCCCCTATACATATCTACCTCCATCACTCCAGTATCCCTGTGCATTGTTAATATGGTACTGATCCTGTATATAGTATGATTGCCCCTATACATATCTACCTCCATCACTCCAGTATCCCTGTGCATTGTTAATATGGTACTGATCCTGTATATAGTATGATTGCCCCTATACATACCTACCTCCATCACTCCAGTATCCCTGTGCATTGTTAATATGGTACTGATCCTGTATATAGTATGATTGCCCCTATACATATCTACCTCCATCACTCCAGTATCCCTGTACATTGTTAATATGGTACTGGCCCTGTATATAGTCACCTTCCCCCTATACATACCTACCTCCATCACTCCAGTATCCCTGTGCATTGTTAATATGGTACTGACCCTGTATATAGTATGATTGCCCCTATACATACCTACCTCCATCACTCCAGTATCCCTGTGCATTGTTAATATGGTACTGATCCTGTATATAGTATGATTGCCCCTATACATACCTACCTCCATCACTCCAGTATCCCTGTGCATTGTTAATATGGTACTGATCCTGTATATAGTATGATTGCCCTATACATATCTACCTCCATCACTCCAGTATCCCTGTGCATTGTTAATATGGTACTGATCCTGTATATAGTATGATTGCCCCTATACATATCTACCTCCATCACTCCAGTATCCCTGTGCATTGTTAATATGGTACTGATCCTGTATATAGTATGATTGCCCCTATACATATCTACCTCCATCACTCCAGTATCCCTGTGCATTGTTAATATGGTACTGATCCTGTATATAGTATGATTGCCCCTATACATATCTACCTCCATCACTCCAGTATCCCTGTGCATTGTTAATATGGTACTGATCCTGTATATAGTATGATTGCCCCTATACATACCTACCTCCATCACTCCAGTATCCCTGTGCATTGTTAATATGGTACTGATCCTGTATATAGTATGATTGCCCCTATACATATCTACCTCCATCACTCCAGTATCCCTGTACATTGTTAATATGGTACTGGCCCTGTATATAGTCACCTTCCCCCTATACATACCTACCTCCATCACTCCAGTATCCCTGTGCATTGTTAATATGGTACTGATCCTGTATATAGTATGATTGCCCCTATACATACCTACCTCCATCACTCCAGTATCCCTGTGCATTGTTAATATGGTACTGACCCTGTATATAGTATGATTGCCCCTATACATATCTACCTCCATCACTCCAGTATCCCTGTCCCCTTCCCCCTATACATATCTACCTCCATCACTCCAGTACCCCTGTCTCCTTCCCCCTATACATATCTACCTCCATCACTCCAGTATCCCTGTACATTGTTAATATGGTACTGACCCTGTATATAGTCACCTTCCCCCTATACATATCTACCTCCATCATCATGGTACTGATCCTGTATATAGTATGATTGCCCCTATACATACCTACCTCCATCACTCCAGTATCCCTGTGCATTGTTAATATGGTACTGATCCTGTATATAGTATGATTGCCCCTATACATACCTACCTCCATCACTCCAGTATCCCTGTGCATTGTTAATATGGTACTGACCCTGTATATAGTATGATTGCCCCTATACATATCTACCTCCATCACTCCAGTATCCCTGTCTCCTTCCCCCTATACATATCTACCTCCATCACTCCAGTATCCCTGTACATTGTTAATATGGTACTGACCCTGTATATAGTCACCTTCCCCCTATACATATCTACCTCCATCATCATGGTACTGATCCTGTATATAGTATGATTGCCCCTATACATACCTACCTCCATCACTCCAGTATCCCTGTGCATTGTTAATATGGTACTGACCCTGTATATAGTATGATTGCCCCTATACATATCTACCTCCATCACTCCAGTATCCCTGTCCCCTTCCCCTATACATATCTACCTCCATCACTCCAGTAGTCTCCTTCCCCCTATACATATCTACCTCCATCACTCCAGTATCCCTGTACATTGTTAATATGGTACTGACCCTGTATATAGTCACCTTCCCCTATACATATCTACCTCCATCATCATGGTACTGATCCTGTATATAGTATGATTGCCCCTATACATACCTACCTCCATCACTCCAGTATCCCTGTGCATTGTTAATATGGTACTGATCCTGTATATAGTATGATTGCCCCTATACATACCTACCTCCATCACTCCAGTATCCCTGTGCATTGTTAATATGGTACTGACCCTGTATATAGTATGATTGCCCCTATACATATCTACCTCCATCACTCCAGTATCCCTGTCTCCTTCCCCCTATACATATCTACCTCCATCACTCCAGTATCCCTGTACATTGTTAATATGGTACTGACCCTGTATATAGTCACCTTCCCCCTATACATATCTACCTCCATCATCATGGTACTGATCCTGTCTATAGTATGATTGCCCCTATACATACCTACCTCCATCACTCCAGTATCCCTGTGCATTGTTAATATGGTACTGATCCTGTATATAGTATGATTGCCCCTATACATACCTACCTCCATCACTCCAGTATCCCTGTGCATTGTTAATATGGTACTGATCCTGTATATAGTATGATTGCCCCTATACATACCTACCTCCATCACTCCAGTATCCCTGTGCATTGTTAATATGGTACTGACCCTGTATATAGTATGATTGCCCCTATACATATCTACCTCCATCACTCCAGTATCCCTGTCTCCTTCCCCCTATACATATCTACCTCCATCACTCCAGTATCCCTGTACATTGTTAATATGGTACTGACCCTGTATATAGTCACCTTCCCCCTATACATATCTACCTCCATCATCATGGTACTGATCCTGTCTATAGTATGATTGCCCCTATACATACCTACCTCCATCACTCCAGTATCCCTGTCTCCTTCCCCCTATACATATCTACCTCCATCATCATGGTACTGATCCTGTCTATAGTATGATTGCCCCTATACATATCTACCTCCATCACTCCAGTATCCCTGTGCATTGTTAATATGGTACTGATCCTGTATATAGTATGATTGCCCCTATACATACCTACCTCCATCACTCCAGTATCCCTGTGCATTGTTAATATGGTACTGATCCTGTATATAGTATGATTGCCCCTATACATACCTACCTCCATCACTCCAGTATCCCTGTGCATTGTTAATATGGTACTGATCCTGTATATAGTATGATTGCCCCTATACATATCTACCTCCATCACTCCAGTATCCCTGTGCATTGTTAATATGGTACTGATCCTGTATATAGTATGATTGCCCCTATACATACCTACCTCCATCACTCCAGTATCCCTGTGCATTGTTAATATGGTACTGATCCTGTATATAGTATGATTGCCCCTATACATACCTACCTCCATCACTCCAGTATCCCTGTACATTGTTAATATGGTACTGATCCTGTATATAGTATGATTGCCCCTATACATATCTACCTCCATCACTCCAGTATCCCTGTACATTGTTAATATGGTACTGATCCTGTATATAGTATGATTGCCCCTATACATATCTATGGGAACTGACTTAATGTATTGTGTTCTTCTTATTTTTATATCGGGTGTTTTGTTGTTCTACTTCTGCTCTTGAAGAGTAGAGTTGTGCATGTGACATTACAACTAACATTACAACTAACATTACAACTTGAAAGTTGAAGCACACACACACACTCACACACACACACACACACACACGCACGCACGCACGCACGCACGCACGCACGCACGCACGCACGCACGCACGCACACACACACACACACACACACACACACACACACACACACACACACAGTCCCACAGAGTCATGCGCCCCGTCTCCATTTCATTCTTCTCTTCACATCCAAACCCCAGCAGACTCCCTCTCTCTCTCAGACATCAAAGGCAGGTGAACCCAGTAAATGACAGGTGAGGTGTCTATTACCTTTTGAAACCAGGCAAGACCCAGCCAGCCCTGGGATTACAACAATACAGAGGAACACAGAGAAGAATGAACAGAGTATTGGAGGAGTAGAGGAGGAGTAGAGGAGCAGGAGGTGGAGGAGTGGAGGAGTGAAGGAGTGGAGGATGAGTAGAGGAGGAGGAGGAGTAGGAGGAGGAGTAGAGGAGGAGGAGAGGAGGAGTAGAGGAGGAGGAGGAGGAGTAGAGGAGGAGGAGGAGGAGTGGAGGAGGAGGAGGAGGAGTGGAGGAGGAGTAGAGGAGGAGGAGGAGGAGGAGGAGGAGGAGGAGGAGGAGGAGGAGGAGGAGGAGGAGGAGGAGGAGGAGGAGGAGGGAGGAGGGTGGAGGATGAGGAGAGGAGGAGGGAGAGGAGGAGGAGAGGAGGAGGAGGAGGAGGAGGAGTGGAGGAGGAGTAGAGGAGGAGGAGGAGGAGGAGGAGGAGGAGGAGGAGGAGGAGGAGTAGAGGAGGAGGAGAGGAGGAGAGGAGGAGAGAGGAGGAGGAGGAGGAGAGGAGGAGTAGAGGAGGAGGGGGGAGGCGGAGTGGGGGAGGAGTAGAGGAGGAGGAGGAGGAGGAGGAGAGGAGGAGTAGAGGAGGAGGAGAGGAGGAGTAGAGGAGGAGTGGAGGAGTAGAGGAGGAGGAGGAGGAGTAGAGGAGCAGGAGTGGAGGGTGAAGGGGAGTGGAGGAGGAGTAGAGGAGGAGGAGGAGGAGGAGGAGGAGTGGGAGGAGTAGAGGAGGAGGAGGAGGAGAGGAGGAGTAGAGGAGGAGGAGAGGAGGAGTAGAGGAGGAGGAGGAGGAGGAGTGGAGGAGGAGTAGAGGAGGAGGAGGAGGAGTAGAGGAGGAGGAGGAGGAGTAGAGGAGGAGAGGAGGAGGAGGAGTGGAGGAGTATAGGAGGAGGAGTGGAGGAGTAGAGGAGGAGGAGTGGAGGAGTAGAGGATGAGAATTAGTGTAGCAGGAGTAGAGGAGGAGGAGTAGAGGAGGAGCAGAGGAGGAGTAGAGGAAGAGTGGTCTGCTAGAGAAGGAGTTGAGGAGGTGTGTAGGTGGACTAGAGGAGGAGTAGAGGAAGAGTGGAGGAAGAGCGGAGAGTGAGTGAAGGAGGAGTAGAGGAGGAGCAGAGGAGGAGTAGAGGAAGAGGCGTTGAGGAAGAGGAGTATAGGAGGAGTCGAGGAGGAAGAGGAGTAGACGAGTAAGAGTTGAGGAAAAGGAGTAGAGGAGGAGGCATTGAGGAAGAGAGGTAGAGGAGGAGGCGTTGAGGAAGAGAGGTAGAGGAGGAGGCGTTGAGGAAGAGAGGTAGAGGAGGAGGCGTTGAGGAAGAGAGGTAGAGGAGGAGGCGTTGAGGAAGAGAGGTAGAGGAGGAGGCGTTGAGGAAAAGGACAAGTAGTTTGCCCCCGGTGATGCGTTGTGCAGACCTCACCACAAGGAGTACAGAGTGCACGAGCACATAGAGAATTAGCCCCCTCTAGTTAAACCTAGTTAAACCCTGGTATCATTTTAATGTATTCTAAAATAGGTGAGGTGGTCCCAGAATGCTGAACTTCCAACCAGAATGAAGGGTAGTCCCCTGTAATGTTTGTTAATGGTCACTCGACAGCATAAAACAGTAGAACAGTAGTAAAACAGTAGTACCATAAAACAGTAGACACCAAGTGTCTTTTGCAATGGAATACCCAAGATACATATGTCTTTCGTTTGTTTCCCTTGGGAGGGAAACCAGCAATTTACCAGTAACTCCCTATGCTCTAATCACTGGGCTATCCTGGCCAGGTGCATAGCATTTGACATGTGAAGAATGTTTGTAAACTGGACAAAAATGGATTTTAGATGGGAAGAGATGACACCAACAACACCAGTCCTCAAAACATTTAAATCCTCAAAATCATAAATATAAATGGATGAATATTTTTTGTGCCTCAAAAGGCCCTCAGTGCTGATTGTAGAAAGAAGTGCATTAAGAGAAGGGAGTAGAAATCAAAATAGCCTCCCTTTAAATTCAAAAGAGAAAGGAAATATATTCCGTTATCATGCAAATCAAACAAAGTCACACAGAAAAAATCCCATCAAAATAAGAATGAATAAATACCTAATTTAAATAAGAATGAATAAATGAATACCTAATTAACTGGGAAACCACAGATATTCAATAGAGGATCTATTAGAACTGAGTAGGAGGTTATTTGGTACAGTTAGTGCCACCTCCCCACGCAAACAATATGTTGTCAAAAATATTTCTTTCTGGTTGGAGAAAGATCCACAAAGAGATAGACCCCACCCCAGACTCCAGGCCAAGGATAGCCTCAACAATCTATTTGTTACGCGTTAGTCCCAGTTCTAAGAGAGAAAGGATGGCCTCATCTGGTATATTTGTATCCCTGTATTTTTTGAAAATGTCCATGTATGTGTCTGGCCGATGTGTGTGTCTCTTCACAGTCCCCGCAGTTCCACAAGGTGTATTTTTATCTGTTTTTTCAATCTAATTTTACTGCTGCATCAGTTACTTGATGTGGAATAGAGTTCCATGTAGTCATGGCTCTATGTAGTACTGTGGAATAGAGTTCAATGTAGTCATGGCTCTATGTAGTACTGTGGAATAGAGTTCCATGTAGTCATGGCTCTATGTAGTACTGTGGAATAGAGTTCCATGTAGTCATGGCTCTATGTAGTACTGTGGAATAGAGTTCCATGTAGTCATGGCTCTATGTAGTACTGTGGAATAGAGTTCCATGTAGTTATGGCTCTATGTAGTACTGTGGAATAGAGTTCCATGTGGTCATGGCTCTATGTAGTACTGTGGAATAGAGTTCCAGTTAGTCATGGCTCTATGTAGTACTGTGGAATAGAGTTCCATGTAGTCATGGCTCTATGTAGTACTGTGGAATAGAGTTCAATGTAGTCATGGCTCTATGTAGTACTGTGGAATAGAGTTCAATGTAGTCATGGCTCTATGTAGTACTGTGGAATAGAGTTCAATGTAGTCATGGCTCTATGTAGTACTGTGGAATAGAGTTCAATGTAGTCATGGCTCTATGTAGTACTGTGGAATAGAGTTCAATGTAGTCATGGCTCTATGTAGTACTGTGGAATAGAGTTCCATGTAGTCATGGCTCTATGTAGTACTGTGGAATAGAGTTCCATGTAGTCATGGCTCTATGTAGTACTGTGGAATAGAGTTCAATGTAGTCATGGCTCTATGTAGTACTGTGGAATAGAGTTCCATGTAGTTATGGCTCTATGTAGTACTGTGGAATAGAGTTCCATGTAGTCATGGCTCTATGTAGTACTGTGGAGTAGAGTTCCATGTAGTCATGGCTCTATGTAGTACTGTGGAATAGAGTTCCATGTAGTCATGGCTCTATGTAGTACTGTGGAATAGAGTTCCATGTAGTCATGGCTCTATGTAGTACTGTGGAATAGAGTTCCATGTAGTCATGGCTCTATGTAGTACTGTGGAATAGAGTTCCATGTAGTCATGGCTCTATGTAGTACTGTGGAATAGAGTTCCATGTAGTCATGGCTCTATGTAGTACTGTGGAATAGAGTTCCATGTAGTCATGGCTCTATGTAGTACTGTGGAATAGAGTTCCATGTAGTCATGGCTCTATGTAGTACTGTGGAGTAGAGTTCCATGTAGTCATGGCTCTATGTAGTAATGTGGAATAGAGTTCCATGTAGTCATGGCTCTATGTAGTACTGTGGAATAGAGTTCCATGTAGTCATGGCTCTATGTAGTACTGTGGAATAGAGTTCCATGTAGTCATGTCTCTATGTAGTACTGTGGAATAGAGTTCCATGTAGTCATGGCTCTATGTAGTACTGTGGAATAGAGTTCCATGTAGTCATGGCTCTATGTAGTACTGTGGAGTAGAGTTCCATGTAGTCATGGCTCTATGTAGTACTGTGGAATAGACTTCCATGTAGTCATGGCTCTATGTAGTACTGTGGAATAGACTTCCATGTAGTCATGGCTCTATGTAGTACTGTGGAATAGAGTTCCATGTAGTCATGGCTCTATGTAGTACTGTGGAATAGACTTCCATGTAGTCATGGCTCTATGTAGTACTGTGGAATAGACTTCCATGTAGTCATGGCTCTATGTAGTACTGTGGAATAGAGTTCCATGTAGTCATGGCTCTATGTAGTACTGTGGAATAGACTTCCATGTAGTCATGGCTCTATGTAGTACTGTGGAATAGAGTTCCATGTAGTCATGGCTCTATGTAGTACTGTGGAATAGACTTCCATGTAGTCATGGCTCTATGTAGTACTGTGGAATAGAGTTCCATGTAGTCATGGCTCTATGTAGTACTGTGGAATAGACTTCCATGTAGTCATGGCTCTATGTAGTACTGTGGAATAGACTTCCATGTAGTCATGGCTCTATGTAGTACTGTGGAATAGAGTTCCATGTAGTCCTGGCTCTATGTAGTAATGTGGAATAGAGTTCCATGTAGTCATGGCTCTATGTAGTACTGTGGAATAGAGTTCAATGTAGTCATGGCTCTATGTAGTACTGTGGAATAGAGTTCCAGTTAGTCATGGCTCTATGTAGTACTGTGGAATAGAGTTCCATGTAGTCATGGCTCTATGTAGTACTGTGGAATAGAGTTCAATGTAGTCATGGCTCTATGTAGTACTGTGGAATAGAGTTCAATGTAGTCATGGCTCTATGTAGTACTGTGGAATAGAGTTCAATGTAGTCATGGCTCTATGTAGTACTGTGGAATAGAGTTCAATGTAGTCATGGCTCTATGTAGTACTGTGGAATAGAGTTCAATGTAGTCATGGCTCTATGTAGTACTGTGGAATAGAGTTCCATGTAGTTATGGCTCTATGTAGTACTGTGGAATAGAGTTCCATGTAGTCATGGCTCTATGTAGTACTGTGGAATAGAGTTCAATGTAGTCATGGCTCTATGTAGTACTGTGGAATAGAGTTCCATGTAGTTATGGCTCTATGTAGTACTGTGGAATAGAGTTCCATGTAGTCATGGCTCTATGTAGTACTGTGGAGTAGAGTTCCATGTAGTCATGGCTCTATGTAGTACTGTGGAATAGAGTTCCATGTAGTCATGGCTCTATGTAGTACTGTGGAATAGAGTTCCATGTAGTCATGGCTCTATGTAGTACTGTGGAATAGAGTTCCATGTAGTCATGGCTCTATGTAGTACTGTGGAATAGAGTTCCATGTAGTCATGGCTCTATGTAGTACTGTGGAATAGAGTTCCATGTAGTCATGGCTCTATGTAGTACTGTGGAATAGAGTTCCATGTAGTCATGGCTCTATGTAGTACTGTGGAATAGAGTTCCATGTAGTCATGGCTCTATGTAGTACTGTGGAGTAGAGTTCCATGTAGTCATGGCTCTATGTAGTAATGTGGAATAGAGTTCCATGTAGTCATGGCTCTATGTAGTACTGTGGAATAGAGTTCCATGTAGTCATGGCTCTATGTAGTACTGTGGAATAGAGTTCCATGTAGTCATGTCTCTATGTAGTACTGTGGAATAGAGTTCCATGTAGTCATGGCTCTATGTAGTACTGTGGAATAGAGTTCCATGTAGTCATGGCTCTATGTAGTACTGTGGAGTAGAGTTCCATGTAGTCATGGCTCTATGTAGTACTGTGGAATAGACTTCCATGTCAGTCATGGCTCTATGTAGTACTACTGTGGAATAGACTTCCATGTAGTCATGGCTCTATGTAGTACTGTGGAATAGAGTTCCATGTAGTCATGGCTCTATGTAGTACTGTGGAATAGACTTCCATGTAGTCATGGCTCTATGTAGTACTGTGGAATAGAGTTCCATGTAGTCATGGCTCTATGTAGTACTGTGGAATAGACTTCCATGTAGTCAT
>NW_025752915.1:0-11653 GCF_021184085.1 Oncorhynchus gorbuscha
GGAGCAGCCAGAGCTGCAAGGTTGCATGGAGCAGCCAGAGCTGCCAGTCTGCATGGCCAGCTGCCAGTCTGCATGGAGCAGCCAGAGCTGCCAGGTTGCATGGAGCAGCCAGAAAACTGCCAGTCTGCATGGAGCTGCCAGTCTGCATAGAGCAGCCAGAGCTGTCAGTCTGCATGGAGCAGCCAGAGCTGCAGGTTGCATGGAGCAGCCAGAGCTGCCAGTCTGCATGGAGCGGCCAGTCTGCATGGAGCAGCCAGAGCTGCCAGGTTGCATGGAGCAGCCAGAACTGCCAGTCTGCATAGAGCTGCCAGTCTTACAGAGCAGCCAGAGCTGTCAGTCTGCATGGAGCAGCCAGAGCTCTGCATGGAGCAGCCAGAGTTGCATGGAGCGGTCTGCATAGAGCAGCCAGAGCTGCCAGGTCTGCATGGAGCAGCCAGAACTGCCAGTCTGCATAGAGCTGCCAGTCTGCATAGAGAACCAGCTGCCAGTCTGCATGGAGCTGCCAGTCTGCATAGAGCAGCCAGAGCTTCCTGTAGAGCAGCCGTGTCTCATGGAGCCACCTATCCAGTACACACCAGTCCTCCGGTGTGGCAGCTCCCGCACCAGGCTTCCTGTGCGTGTTCTCTATCCAGTTCCACCAGTGCCAGCACCACGCATCAGGCCTACAGTGCGCCTCACCTCTCCCTGCGCTGCCGGGAAGTCTCCTGTTTAGCGCTGTCGGAGCCTTTCTCCTCTCCTGCGCTGCCAGAGTCTCCCGCCTGTTTAGTGCAGCCAGGCACTTTCTTCTCTCCAGCGCTGCCGGAGTCTCCCTGCCTGTCTAGCGCAGCCAGAGCTGCCAGTCTGCATGGAGTAGCCAGTGCTGTCAGTTTGCATGGAGCAGCCAGAGATGCCAGGTTGCATGGAGCAGCCGGAGCTGCCAGTCTCATGGAGCTGCCAGTCTCTGCATAGAGCAGCCAGAGCTGTCTGTCTGTATGGAGCAGCCAGAGCTGCCAGGTTGCATGGAGCAGCCAGGCTGCCAGTCTGCATGGAGCTGCCAGTCTGCATAGAGCAGCCAGAGCTGTCAGTCTGCATGGAGCAGCCAGAGCTGCAAGGTTGTGTGGAGCAGCCAGAGCTGCCAGTCTGCATGGAGCTGCCAGTCTGCATGGAGCAGCCAGAGCTGCCAGGTTGCATGGAGCAGACAGAACTGCCAGTCTGCATAGAGCTGCCAGTCTGCATAGAGCAGCCAGAGCTGTCAGTCTGCATGGAGCAGCCAGAGCCGCAAGGTTGCATGGAGCAGCCAGAGTTGCCAGTCTGCATGGAGCGGCCAGTCTGCATAGAGCAGCCAGAGCTGTCAGTATGCATGGAGCAGCCAGAGCTGCCAGTCTGCATGGAGCAGCCAGAGCTGCCAGTCTGCATGGAGCCACCTATCTAGAGCCACCTCCACACACCAGTCCTCAGGTGGCAGCTCCCCGCACCAGGCTTCCTGTGCGTGTTCTCTATCCAGTTCCACCAGTGCCAGCACCACGCATCAGGCCTACAGTGCGCTCACCTCCTGCGCTGCCGGAGTCTCCCCGCCTGTTTAGCGCTGTCGGAGCCTTTCTCCCTCTCCTGCGCTGCCAGAGTCTCCCGCCTGTTTAGCGCAGCCAGAGCTTTCCTTCTCTCCAGCGCTGCCGGAGTCTCCTGCCTGTTCAGCGCAGCCTGAGCTGCCAGTCTGCATGGAGCAGCCTGAGCTGTCAGACTGCATGGAGCAGCCAGAGCTGCCAGTCTGCATGGAGCAGCCAGAGCTGTCAGTTTGCATGGAGCAGCCAGAGCTGCCAGGTTGCATGGAGCAGCCGGAGCTGCCAGTCTGCATGGATTTGCCAGTCTGCATAGAGCAGCCAGAGCTGTCAGTCTGCATGGAGCAGCCAGAGCTGCAAGGTTGCATGGAGCAGCCAGAGCTGCCAGTCTGCATGGAGCAGCCAGAGCAGCTCGATCCGCCAGTCAGCCAGACTCTTCCAGATCTGCCAGTCAGCCAGAGTCTTCCAGATCTGCCAGTCAGCCAGACTCTTCCAGATCTGCCAGTCAACCAGACGCTTCCAGATCTGCCAGTCAGCCAGACTCTTCCAGATCTGCCAGTCAACCAGACTCTTCCAGATCTGCCAGTCAGCCAGACTCTTCCAGATCTGCCAGTCAACCAGACTCTTCCAGATCTGCCAGTCAACCAGACTCTTCCAGATTCGCCAGCCAGCCAGGATCTGCAAGAGCCAACTACCTGCCTGAGCTTCCTCTCAGTGCTGAGTTTCCTCTCAGTGCTGAGCTTCCTCTCAGTGCTGGGCTTTCCCTCAGTGCTGGGTTTCCCCTCAGTGCTGGGCTTCCCCTCAGTGCTGAGCTTCCCCTCAGTCACGAGCTGCCCCTCAGTCCAGTGGGGTTCTGGGTGAGGACTATTAGGCCATGGTCGGCGGCGAGGGTGGATTATCCCAGGACGCGAGGGGGATGAACAATGACATTTATGGAGTGGGGTCCACGCCGCGAGCCGGAGTCGCCACCATGGACAGACGCCCACCCGGACCCTCCCTATGGTTTTGAGGTGCGTCCGGGAGTCCGCACCTTAGGGGGGTTCTGTCACGCCTTGGTCTTAGTATTTTGTGTTTTCTCTATAGATTTGGTCAGGCCAGGGTGTGACATGGGTTATTGTGGTGTGTTTTGTCTTACGGGTTTTGTGGGGTGTCTACGTAGTCTATGGCTGCCTGAGGCTGTTCTCAATCAGAGTCAGGTGATTATCGTTGTCTCTGATTGGGAACCATATTTAGCAGCCATATTCTGTGAGTGTTTCGTGGGTGATTGCTCCTGTCTTTGTGTTTGCACCAGATAGGGCTGTTTCGGTTTTCGTTATTTCATTTCGTTATTTTTGTAGTTTCTGTATGTATAGGTTTTCCTTCATTAAAATATAATGAATCATCATCACGCTGCATTTTGGTCCGATCCTTGTTCTATCTCTTCGTCAGAGGAGGAGATAGAAGAGAGCCGTTACAGATATCTCCATGATATCCCCATAATGTGAACTCCTTGTGACATTCTCCTGTTAATTTTAATTACAATAAACACAAATGGTAGCTAAAGTATTTGCTAATATGCATTGCATTCAGTATTCAGACCCCTTGACTTTTTCCACAATTTGTTACGTTACAGCCTTATTCTAAAAATGTATGAAATTATTTTTTTCATCATCAGTCAACACAAAATACCTCATAATGACAAAGCAAAAACATATATTTTTAAAAATGGTCTCATATTTATTAAAAATAATAACAGAAATACCTTATTTCGCCAGCAGCTTACCACCCTGCATACCACTGCTGGCTTGCTTTTGAAGCTAAGCAGGGTTGGTCAGTCCCTAGATGGGAGACCAGATGCTGCTGGAAGTGGGGTTGGAGGGCCAGTAGGAGGCACTCTTTCCTCTGGTCTAAAAAAATAATATCTCAATGCCCCAGGGCAGTGATTGGGGACATTGCCCTGTGTAGGGTGCCGTCTTTTGGATGGGACGTTAAACTGGTGTCCTGACTCTCTGAGGTCATTAAAGATCCCATGGCACTTATCGTAAGAGTAGGGGAGTTAACCCGGTGTCCTGGCAAAATTCCCAATTTGACCTTCAAACCATCATGGTCACCTAATAATCCCCAGTTGACAATTGGCTCATTAATCTCCCTCCTCTCCCCTGTAACTATTATCCAGGTCGTTGCTGCAATCGAGAATGTGATCTCAGTCAACTTACCTGGTAAAATAACAGATAAATAAAAAATAAATTTAAAAAATGACAAAGATGGCCTCTGGTGGTCTGATTGAGCATTAATGGCAACAATGGCTGACAGTAAAATACTATGATTTCACGCACTTTAAGTTGTCTTACCATATCAGAATGCAACTACTAGATGAGGACACCCTTCACACTATATACACAGCAGTGCCGTTCAAAATGATGGAGGATTATGTTTGTTACCATGGCCTTATTTTGATTACAGCATATTGGATGACTGTCATTCATATTCCCATTCACCCAGCTCAATGTAACATCAATAGGTATACGGAAATTTTCCCAATACCAATCAAGAGATTGCTACAACCTATAGCCTAGAAATGAAAGTTTATACCGTAGTTGCACAGGTCGAGAGACAAATTGGAGTCATCAAGGTGACAGGCAGAGACACATTCAATCCCACCTTGCACACTCTTGCCTGCATCTAGCTGATCTGGGGTGTAATCTTTAGTCCAAATAGTTGCAAAACATTTCAAACGTTTCTATTGGACAAATAAATTCAGGTTGGTCCCGCCCCATTTCGTTCTGTTTAAGAAATATTTTGCAACAGAATCGGCAGAATGAATACACCCCTGATCACACACACACACAGTTAAATTTCATAGCAGCCACATTGAGCATTATCACTTTTACTTGTTGTAAAATTCATTCTCGCATCTACAAGCTTTTCTCCTCTCAGCTTTTCCCTTCACTTGTGGACTTCAGTACACAACACAACAGCTATCTGTGACTAGGCACAAAAAAACTCTCCTTACCAAACCGTCACACCATAACCACTAACCGCTACACAAACCTACATCGTCACCATATCAAGGTTATAGTAAACAAACCAAATAGAACCAACACATTAGTAAACTCACAATCCAATCCCAAGTGTACAATCACGCATTACAGTGTACAGCAAGTAGTTTAGCAGTTAAACCGGCGGGCCCCGGTGTCCATACATTTATAAAACCAAAAGCTTACATAGACTTGGAAGAGTTGCAGTGTTGAATAGCCTTAGCCAGCTAGTTAACATAAATAGCATTTCTCTCTGTTTGAGTCAGGTTCTTTGGGTAGAATAAATGAGTGCAATAGCTAAGTGAAAGGTAGACTGAGAAGAAGAAAAAATCAGATGAAATATAGCAAGCTCTCTATGCTGCTTCAACTATTGCCTTTCTCTTTGAGTCAACTACTCACTGTAGTGCTAGCTAGCTGTAGCTTATGCTTTCAGAACTAAATTAATGATCAGATCCTTTGTATGGAAAACTTGTTACTTCATACTGCAAGAGCTCTGATAGGTTGGAGGATGTCCTCCAGGTGTTGTCATCATTATTGTGTAAGTCTATGGAATGTGGTGAGAACCACAAGGCTCCTAGGTTTTGAATTATTGAAGTCAATGTATCCAACGAATTCGCCAGACAAAGGCTATTTCTTTTACAAAACAACTGGGCATTGTTTTATTTGAAAGAATATGGCCCTTTATAATGTCCACTTATGTTCATATGCTGTATATAATATCTTAACGTTTTAAAACAAAATAGATAAATCATTTGTCCAGCCTTTGTTCCTACACTTGCAGATGTCCATAATATGCTGCACCTAATCAAAAAGTATTTATCACCAAATAACAACAACTTAGCTATAGGTTGTTGTGACATTTGAACTTAAAACATGTTTTTCATTGAATGAAATAATAATTGTATGGGTGAACACCTTATAGTTTCATTGTATTGACATTCCCAACCTTATATACAGTCGTCCGTTTTTGTTCAAAATATGAAGTCATTGAAACAGAAACACTGCATCCTGAATGGGTGGAGGCAGCAAACAATGTTCTAGGCCAGCCACAATTTACACCCTGATAGAAATATGTTTTGGACTACCAAGAAAGGTATTGGTGAATTATATTAATCATGCATCTATTCTGCCAACAATACCTTACTGTACAACTTGGAATTTTGAGTCAAATAGAACCTTCTTTTTTTAAACCTCTTATAAAGTTGGTTTTGAAGCATAAACTGGGAATTTTATATGTTTTACTGATATTATGATTGTCCGTTTGTATCATATCTGCAAAGTAGTTCAAATGCTGTCAGTTCCACTTTAAATACTTCAAAATCAGTCAAATATACAGTATTTGGTTCTTTGAGCTTGACACCAATAAGTACAAAGTAAGGAAAAATGTGATCTGTAATTGTTTTTTATATGTGCCAGAAATGTATTTGTGCCTCTTTTTCCAAGAAGGACCATAGTGATGTATCAGATGTTATCGCAGAATAAACATTTGATAAGCTAAACATTGTGGCCATTAGGTGTCTTCACTTGTTCTCTCAGGTGGTTTAGCCGTCTATCAAAGTTTTGTTTACAATATTTCATGGTATTGTGTAAAAAATGTGAATAATCAATGTGTTATGATGAGAAGGAATTCAAGAAAACAGCCAACAGACCTAGAAACATATTTAAATACATTTTATTTGCAATGTCCAGCAATGCAATATGGTATGAATCAACAGATGTAGAGTGTGTTTTTACAAGTACAAAGTATTTCCTGAATAGTAAATTGTATGCAGTGATACTAATGCATTTTGAAAAGTCCTTTATAAAAATCCCTGACTTTAGTCAATCTCTTCAATGGTTGGGCCTTGGGAGCTGTCACCAGAGCTGGTCCGTGCCTGATCTCCACAGCAACCTGTGGGCATCCCTCCCTGCTGGTACAGCTTGGTAATGATAGGCTGGCATACTTTCTCCAGTTCCTTTAGCTGATGCTCATACTCCTCTTTGTCGCCCAGCTGGTTGTTCTCCAACCAGGAAATGGTCTGGTCGCACCTGTCCACCACTTTCTTTTTGTCCTCCTGGCTGATCTTGCCTTTCATGTTGTCGTCCTCCACGCCTGCTCTTCATATTGAAGGCACGACCCAGGGAGTTCTTGGCAGCTATCTTCTCCCTCTGTGCGTCATCCTCAGCTTTGTATTTGTCAGCGTCCTGCACCATCCTCTCAATATCCTCTTTGCTGAGCCGGCCCTTGTCGTTGGTGATGGTGATCTTGTTCTCTTTGCCCGTGCTCTTGTCCACCGCTGATACGTTCAGAATGCCGTTGGCGTCGATGTCAAAGGTCACCTCGATCTGAGGGACTCCTCGCGGGGGCAGGGGGATCCCAGAAAGCTCAAGCTTCCCCAGGAGGTTGTTGTCCTTGGTCATGGCTCTCTCTCCCTGAGAGCCTGGATCATGACTCCCGGGCTGGTTGTCGGAGTAGGTGGTGAAGGTCTGGGTCTGTTTGGATGGGATGGTGGTGTTGCGTTTGATCAGGGCGGTCATGACCCCTCCGGCGGTTTCGATGCCCAGGGACAGGGAGCCACATCCAGCAGCAGAAGGTCCTGGACGTTCTCAGACTTGTCGCCAGACAAGATGGCCGCCTGGATGGCAGCGCCGTAGCCACCGCCTCGCCTGGGTTGATGCTCTTGTTTAGCTCTCGGCCGTTGAAAAGTCCTGCAGGAGCTTCTGGACCTTGGGGATCCGGGTGGAGCCTCCGACCAGGACGACGTCGTGAATTTGGGCCTTGTCCATCTTGGCATCCCCGAGGGCTTTCTCCACAGGCTCCAGGGTTCCCCTGAAGAGGTCGAACACATTTCCTCAAAACGAGCCCTGGTGATGGAGGTGTAGAAGTCGATGCCCTCAAAAAGAGAGTCAATCTCAATGCTGGCCTGGGAGCTGGAGGACAGTGTTCTCTTGGCCCTCTCGCAGGCTGTCCTCAGCCTCCTCAGAGCCCGCTTGTTCTGGCTGATGTCCTTCTTGTGTTTCCTCTTGAACTCCTCCACAAAGTGACTGACCAGGCGGTTGTCAAAGTCCTCCCCTCCCAGGTGAGTGTCTCCAGCTGTGGCCTTCACCTCAAAGATCCCATCCTCGATGGTCAGGATGGACACGTCAAAGGTGCCCCCACCCAGGTCAAAATCAGGACGTTGCGTTCCCTGGACATGCCTTTGTCCATGCCGTAGGCGATGGCTGCCGCCGTGGGCTCGTTGATGATCCTCAGCACATTCAGCCCAGCGATCACTCCAGCGTCCTTAGTGGCCTGTCTCTGTGAATCGTTGAAGTAGGCAGGGACTGTGATGACTGCATTGGACACCTTCTGGCCCAGGTAAGCCTCAGCGATCTCCTCATCTTCACCAGGACCATGGAGGAGATCTCCTCTGTTGAAGAATTTGTTCTCACCTTTGTAATCGACCTGAACTTTAGGCTTTCCTCCGTCGCTGACCACCTTGAAGGGCCAGTGCTTCATGTCGGCTTGCACGACCTGATCGTTGAACTTTCGGCCAATCAGGCGTTTGGCGTCGAAAACGGTGTTGTTGGGGTTCATGGCCACCTGGTTCTTTGCTGCGTCTCCGATAAGTCTCTCAGTGTCTGTGAAGGCCACATAGCTGGGTGTGGTCCTGTTGCCTGGTCGTTGGCGATGATCTCCCACTTTGCCATGCTGGAACACCCCCACACAGGAGTAGGTGGTGCCCAGGTCAATGCCGATAGACGGGCCTTTAGCTGATGACATCTTGATGGTTTGGAGTTAGTTGCCTAGAAATGAATGAAATAGTATTTTAGAAATTGATATTATTCTCACGAAAACCTAGGTGCAGAAGTAATGACAATCTGCACCAACAGAGATGTTAGCATAAATATACTTGAATCTTTCAACCAGACCTGGGTTCTAAATAAATGCGTAATTAATTATTTCCTAATTCTTATTTTCTGTGTATTTGAGTGTTTTCAAATAATGTGGCCACTTCTATTTAAAGTATTTTCAAATAATTTTATTGTAATACTATTTTAACTATTTTCAAATACTTATCTCCAAATAAATTTCAAATACAACTTGAACAAACAATCTGGGTTCAAATGCATGGAATATTTAAATATTTTCATTTTAAAAATACACTTGTCTGTGTATTTGAGTATTTTCAAATACATGGTAATACTTTCAAATGTACTGGTATTTTAAAGTCCTTGAAAAACAATAATAACATTTGAACCCAGGTCTGAAAACTTCTTCTGTTGTCAATGTTTGTGTTATATATCAGTGTTAGACACAATCATTTCTACTAATCTATTACAGAGAAACTATTTTCACAAACAGGCCTCCATTTTTTCTATGAACACTCCTGAATAATATTGTGTTATCTTCACAGAATTAGAGCAATGATGAACAAATAACTAATTACAATAAAATAATAATATGCTACAAAACAAATGTAGGCATAGTCTGTCCAATGAATATTATTATAATATTATATGTTTATAATATTATTACTTTATTAGTTAACCAAATATTCTGGCATAATGTTATAGCTAAATCAGCTATGTCCACACAACCAACATAGTATCATTGTTTATTCTATCAAGTTTATAACTGTCACAGCCATTATAAAAATAGGGTCCTGAATGAATTCCCCTTTACTTACAGTTTATGAATGTAGAGGTCTGTTGAACGTATCTCTTCTCTTTTCTTGCTTTCTTTTCCCTTTAGTATTCTCGTTGAGTCGATGTTTGAATCTGAATGTACTGGTACTGAATGTACCAGAATATATACCATCCCCATTACCTAAAAAATAGCACTCATGATTTCTAGCCATTTCTCGAACTCTCCGACTACATTGCTCAAGAGTGCGCAGCATTCCTGTGCAATGACGCAGGCTGCGAGGCGTATGCAAATGAACGTTCTCGTTATTTCAGAGCGTTCGAGAGGCGCGGAGACCTGTCCAGAACGCACACACACAGCACACTAATAGTGAAACCATTATTTGTATTGATTAAAATGATCAAAAACCGTTAATGATTCAAATTTCAACACAAATGAAACAGCATCCGGTTCAATCTTATTCAGTCGACATTTCAGTCTATCGGCCACATTGCAGTTCCTCAACAGTTCACGAGATGTCAGTCTATACATTTCTTTCTCACTAATGAATAATAAACATGTATTGTAAGAGAATTGAGTGTCTACTGCACAAGTGGTATGTGCAACTCACCACAAGTTAATGTGCCTCCAGGGAAGATCCTTTTTGTTGTATTTAAGCCAGACTATTTAAGATATCCAGTATTAATTGTTAAATGAAAGACAAATGATGAACACACTGGCTAATCCTTCTCTATTCTATTCTAGTCAATGTTATTCTGTTCTAAACCATTCTAGTCTACCCGATTCCGTACTGATGGCCTATCAGTTCACATTTGCTTACCAAAAACAAGATATTGTCACGCCTTGGTCATAGTATTTTGTGTTTTCTCTATTTATTTGGTCAGGCCAGGGTGTGACATGGGTTATTGTGGTGTGTTTTTGTCTTAGGGGTTTTGTGGGGTGTCTACGTAGTCTATGGCTGCCTGAGGCGGTTCTCAATCAGAGTCAGGTGATTATCGTTGTCTCTGATTGGGAACCATATTTAGGCAGCCATATTCTGTGAGTGTTTCGTGGGTGATTGTTCCTGCCTTTGTGTTTGCACCAGATAGGGCTGTTTCGGTTTTCGTTATTTAATTTCGTTATTTTTGTAGTTTCTGTTTGTATAGGTTTTCCTTCATTAAAATATAATGAATCATCATCACGCTGCATTTTGGTCCGATCCTTGTTCTACCTCTTCGTCAGAGGAGGAGATATAAGAGAGCCGTTACAGAATCACCCACCCCACCCGGACCAAGTGGCGTGGTAACAGGCAACAGCGGGAGCAGGAGCAGCGCGACAAGAATTTCTGGACTTGGGAGGAAATCCTCGACGGGAGAGGACCCTGGGCTAAACCAGGGGAGTGTAGCCGCACCTAGGTGCAGCGAGAGAGGGACTGGACATGGGAGGACGAACGGAGAAAGCGGAGAGGCGCTGGTATGAGGAGGCAGCACGACGACGCGGATGGAAGCCTGAGAGTCAGCCCCAAAAAAAGTATTGGGGGGTGCTCACAGGGAGTATGGTTATGCCAGGTAGGAGACCTGCGCAAACTCCCTGTGCTTACCGGGGGGCTAGAGAGACCGGGCAGGCACCATGTTATGCTATGGAGCGCACAGTGTTTCCAGTGCGGGTGCATAGCCCGGTGCGGTTCATACCAGCTCTTCGTATTGGCCGGGCTAGAGTGGGCATCGAGCCAGGTAAGGTTGGGCAGGCTTGGTGCTCAAGAGCTCCAGTGCGCCTGCACGGTCCGTCCGGTCTATCCAGAGCCACCTCCACACACCAGTCCTCCGGTGGCAGCTCCCCGCACCAGGCTTCCTGTGCGTGTTCTCTATCTAGTTCCACCAGTGCCAGCACCACGCATCAGGCCTACAGTGCGCCTCACCTCTCCTGCGCTGCCGGAGTCTCCCGCCTGTTTAGCGCTGTCGGAGCCTTTCTCCTCTCCTGCGCTGCCAGAGTCTCCTGCCTGTTTAGCGCAGCCAGAGCTTTCCTTCTCTCCAGCGCTGCCGGAGTCTCCTGCCTGTTCAGCGCAGCCAGAGCTGCCAGTCTGCATGGAGCAGCCTGAGCTGTCAGACTGCATGGAGCAGCCAGAGCTGCCAGTCTGTATGGAGCAGCCAGAGCTGTCAGTTTGCATGGAGCAGCCAGAGCTGCCAGGTTGCATGGAGCAGCCAGAGCTGCCAGTCTGCATGGAGCTGCCAGTCTGCATAGAGCAGCCAGAGCTGTCAGTCTGCATGGAGCAGCCAGAGCTGCAAGGTTGCATGGAGCAGCCAGAGCTGCCAGTCTGCATGGAGCTGCCAGTCTGCATGGAGCAGCCAGAGATGCCAGGTTGCATGGAGCAGCCAGAGCTGCCAGTCTGCATAGAGCTGCCAGTCTGCATAGAGCAGCCAGAGCTGCCAGTCTGCATGGAGCTGCCAGGCTGCATAGAGCAGCCAGAGCTGTCAGTCTGCATAGAGCAGCCGGAGCTGCCAGTCTGCATGGAGCAG
>NW_025752916.1:0-11653 GCF_021184085.1 Oncorhynchus gorbuscha
ACATGACAGGTCTAGCAATGTCTTGCATTAGGAGGAACCCAGGGCCAACCACACCAGCATATGGTCTCACAAGAGGTCTGAGGATCTCATATGTTACGTTCCCCAGTTGATGTGTTGTAGTTTGTGTATTTGCATGTGTTTATTTCAGGAAATGGCTTCCTGAAATCCCTCAAGCAGCTGATTGGTCGACTCCATGGCTAATTGGAGAGCTGACCCCGCCCCCTCGTTAAGACGCAGCAGTCTCCAATTATCCATTCAATCTGAAGCCATATAAAAGCCAGTGTTCTGTTCAGGAGAGAGAGATTTTTTTGCTGGAGGTAGATTTGCTAGAGATTTTGCTGGGAGTTCATTGCAGAGAGTTGGTATGTTTAGTGAGTTTGTTGCTCAGATAGAGCTTATTTGATGTCCTTTGTTTCTTAGTTTGTTTGTGAAATTGTTTAATATTCTGTTTCATTTGTTCCCAGGGGGAAGGGGAAGGCACCTAGGGAGTGCTTAGGCAAGAGGCCCGCGGGCATACATATACCCGTAGCATATTCGCTGTCTAGGCACACTAGGTAAGACCTGGGCGGACCACCCCCTGTATTTTGGTTAGGGCACCAGGTGGTGCTAAATTAGGTAAGTAGTGGGTAGGCAGGTAAGATAGGAGAGGGGGGGGGGCTTTGAGATTGACTTTCTTTGCTTTGGTTCCGTCCAGCCCCTTTTCCCCATATTACCGTGTGAAGGAATAAAGTCCTTGTAAACGGTACCACATTCTGCCTGTTGTCATTCTTACCCAGACCTTTTTCACTTCACGGAGAGTTTAGTTGTAGCAGGGTGTTGCGTTCCTCTTCATAGAGGCGTGCGTAACAGGTACCTAATGGCAGTCAGGCTACCTCTGGCGAGCACATGGAGGGCTGTGCGGCCCCCCAAAGAAATGCCACCCCACACCATGACTGACCCACCGCCAAACCGGTCATGCTGGAGGATGTTGCAGGCAGCAGAACGTTCTCCACGGCGTCTCCAGACTCTGTCACGTCTGTCACATGTGCTCAGTGTGAACCTGCTTTCATCTGTGAAGAGCACAGGGCGCCAGTGGAGAATTTGCCAATCTTGGTGTTCTCTGGCAAATGCCAAACGTCCTGCACGGTGTTGGGCTGTAAGCACAACCCCCACCTGTGGACGTCAGGCCCTCATACCACCCTCATGGAGTCTGTTTCTGAGCAGACATATCCACATTTGTGGCCTGCTAGAGGTCATTTTGCAGGGCTCTGGCAGTGCTCCTCCTTGCACAAAGGCGGTGGTAGCGGTCCTGCTGCTGGGTTGTTGCCCTCCTACGGCCTCCACGTCTCCTGATGTACTGGCCTGTCTCCTGGTAGCGCCTCCATGCTCTGGACACTACGCTGACAGACACAACAAACCTTTTTGCCACAGCTCGCATTGATGTGCCATCCTGGATGAGCTGCACTACCTGAGCCACTTGTGTGGGTTGTAGACTCCGTCTCATGCTACCGCTAGAGTGAAAGCACCGCCAGCACTCAAAAGTGACCAAAACATCAGCCAGGAAGCATAGGAACTGAGAAATGGTCTGTGGTCCCCACCTGCAGAACCACTCCTTTATTGGGGGTGTCTTGCCAATTGCCTATAATTTCCACCTGTTGTCTATTCCATTTGCACAACAGCATGTGAAATTTATTGTCAATCAGTGTTGCTTCCTAAGTGGACAGTTTGATTTCACAGAAGTGTGATTGACTTGGAGTTACATTGTGTTGTTTAAGTGTTCCCTTTATTTTTTTGAGCAGTGTACATTGTTCTCAATGAGAGACACACAATCCATGTTCTTGAGAGAAACTTACCTTGGTATATAGTATGAGATTCTCCAAACTATTTCAGATGATACTTTATAAAAACTGTTTATAGTAACTCGTTCTTGTGTTCTTCTTCTCCAGACGCTGATGACTCCGGCTGTGTCCTACTCAACACATCAAGAAAGGTAATGATTAGAATGGTTACACACTCCTAGTTTCTGGGATGGAAAATATGATGCCTTCTGGGATAGTAGTTTTTAATGGAAATCTAATGGAAATCTTGGACCCCTCTCCTTTTTATTGTAAATCTGGGACTCCTTGTAACGACGTTCGTCTGTTGTAAGAAGAGAGTCAGACCGAAATGCAGCGTGTAGGTTACTCAAGACTTTAATAAATGAAAACGGTACATGAAATAACTGATATAAGAAAACAACAAACGAAACGTGAAACTAATTACAGCCTATCTGGTGACTACAACACAGAGACAGGAACAAACACCCACAAAATACAAAGCGAACTCAGGCTGCCTAAATACGGTTCCCAATCCGAGACAACGAGAATCACCTGACTCCAATTGAGAATCGCCTCAGGCAGCCAAGCCTAACTAGACACACCCCTAATCATACACAATCCCAATTAATACAAACCCCAATACGAAACACAACATATAAACCCATGTCACACCTGGCCTACCCAAACATATACCAAAAACACAAAATACAATGACCAAGGCGTGACACCCCTCTCCTTTTATTGTAAATCTGGGACCCCTCTCCTTTTTAATGGAAATCTGGGATCCCTCTCCTTTTAATGGAAATCTGGGATCCTCTCCTTTTACTGGACCTCTGGAATGGCTGGGACCCTCTCCTTTTTAATGGAAATCTGGGACCCCTCTCCTTTTTAATGGAAATCTGGGATCCCTCTCCTTTTTAATGGAAATCTGGGACCCCTCTCCTTTTAATGGAAATCTGGGACCCCTCTCCTTTTTAATGGAAATCTGGGACCCCTCTCCTTTTTAATGGAAATCTGGGACCCCTCTCCTTTTAATGAAATCTGGGACCCCTCTCCTTTTTAATGGAAATCTGGGATCCCTCTCCTTTTTAATGGAAATCTGGGATCCCTCTCCTTTTTAATGGAAATCTGGGATCCCTCTCCTTTTTAATGGAAATCTGGGATCCCTCTCCTTTTTAATGGAAATCTGGGACCCCTCTCCTTTTTAATGGAAATCTAATGGAAATCTCATTAAAACTGCTGAATTACCCATTTTGCTTGAACTGCTTTTCAGAATGTATGTTGCCTCCAGTTATCTCATAAAACACAACAACACCAACCCCACTAGGTAAATAGATGAACTATTCCACTATGAGGTTGTCTGATGTTTCTATTCATGACCAGTTTTATCATCTTCGTAGTGCGCCTCAGAACATAGAAGAAATATATGTTTTGCCGTGGCGCCACAGATAAACTGCAGATAGACTGCATCGGAAACACTGTCGGAAACACTGCTCCAATCTGTGATTAAGGTTAGTGTAGCCCGTGTGTGTAACTACCCACCTCCAACAATCCTTCCCTCCCAGTACGTGAAGCTGATGAACTTCGAGGAGAGGAGGTGAGGCGCATCGAGACCTGGACGGCTTCCTGGCCAGAGCTAGCATCGTATTGGACGAAACGGCGCCGGCGCTAGACGACGTTCTGAAGAGGATGTTGCATCACGTGGGGCAGGACAGCCACACGGCCGAGCCAGGATGCCATTTTGAGGAGGTCATGAGCATGTTGTTCACCGACGCAGGAGCACAGGAGATTAACGGTGAGCAACACACTACATAGCTCTTTATGGGGTCTATATGACAGGTTATAACTGGTTGTGGCAGTTTAATGACAGGTTATGTGCATGTTGTTCACTGACGCAGGAGCTCAGGAGGTTAACGGTAAGGAGCTCTATATGAGGTCCCTATGTCAGGTTATAGCAGTCTAATGACAGGTTATTGGTAGGTCATGAGCATGTTGTTCACTGGTGCAGGAGCTCAGAGGATAACAGTGAGCAGCTTTATCCTAATCCTAACCTTGTACAGCTCTCTATGAGGTCTATATGATAGTTTATAACAGAGATGGTGATGGATGGAGGGAGATGTGTTTAAAAATAAACTGACAGACATGAGCCATGTTGGAAGGATCAAGGTTCAATGTTGGGCATCCAGGTATTTGTATTTTCCCTCTCTCCCTCTGTCTCTCCCTCTGTCTCTCCCCTGTCTCTCCCTCTGTCTCTCCCACTGACTCTCCCTCTGTCTCTCACTGACTCTCCTGTCTCTCCGTCTCTCTCCCTGACTCTCCCTCTGTCTCTCACTGACTCTCCCTCTGTCTCTCCACTGACTCTCCCTCTGTCTCTCTCTCTCACTGACTCTCCCTCTGTCTCTCACTGACTCTCCCTCTGTCTCTCCCTCTGACTCTCCTCTGTCTCTCCCTCTGCTCTCTCTCTCCCTCTGTCTCTCTCCCTCTGTCTCTCTCCCTCTGTCTCTCTCTCCTCTGTGTCTCTCCCTCTGTGTCTCTCCTCTGTGCTCTCTCCCTGTCTCTCCCTCTGTGTCTCTCACTGACTCTCCCTCTGTCTCTCACTGACTCTCCCTCTGTCTCTCACTGACTCTCCCTCTGTCTCTCACTGACTGTCTCTCACTGACTCTCCCTCTGTCTCTCACTGACTCTCTCTCTGACTCTCTCTCTGACTCTCTCTCCTCTGTCTCTCCCTCTGTCTCTCCCTCTGTCTCTCCCTCTGTCTCTCTCTCTGTCTCTCTCCCTCTGTCTCTCTCTCCCTCTGTCTCTCTCCCTCTGTCTCTCTCCCTCTGTCTCTCTCCCTCTGTCTCTCTCTCTCTGCTGTCTCTCTCTGTGTGTCTCTCCCTCTGTGTCTCTCCCTGTCTGTCTCTCTCTCGTGTCTCTCACTGACTCTCCCTCTGTCTCTCCCTCACTGTCTCTCCCTCTGCTCTCTCCCTCTGTCTCTCCCCTGTCTCTCCCTCTGTCTCTCCCCTCTGTCTCTCCCCTGTCTCTCCCTCTGTCTCTCCCCCTGTCTCTCTCCCTGTCTCTCCCCCTGTCTCTCTCCCTGTCTCTCCCCTGTCTCTCCCCCTGTCTCTCCCCCTGTCTCTCCCCCTGTCTCTCCCCTGTCTCTCCCCTGTCTCTCCCCCTGTCTCTCCCCCTGTCTCTCCCCTGTCTCTCCCCCTGTCTCTCCCCTGTCTCTCCCCCTGTCTCTCCCTCTGTCTCTCCCTCTGTCTCTCCTGACTTTCCCTCTGTCTCTCCCTCTGTTTTTAGAAATGTTTGCTAATTTATAAAAATGAAAAGCTGAAATATAACATTTACATGCAGTAAGTATTCAGGCGCTTTACTCAGTACTTTGTTGAAGCACCTTTGGTAGCGATTACAGCCTCCAGCCTTCTTGTGTTTGACACTACAAGCAGCACACCTGTATTTGGGGAGTCTCTTCCATTCTTCTCTGCAGATCCTCCCAAGCTCTGTCAGGTTGGATGGGGAGCGTCGCTGCACAGCTATTTTCAGGTCTCTCCAGAGATGTTAGATCGGATTCAAGTTCAGCCTCTGGCTGGGCCACTCCAAGGACATTCGGATGCTTGTACCGATGCCACGACTGTGTTGTCTTGGCTGTGTGCTTAGGGCCGTTGTCTTGTTGGAAGGTGAACCTTCACCCCAGTCTGAGGTCCTGAGTGCTCTGGAGCAGATTTTCATCAAGGATCTCTGCCCGCTTGACCCTATCCCCTCCTCTCTTCTCCAGACCATTTCCGGAGACCTTCTCCCTTACCTCACCTCGCTCATCAACTCATCCCTGACCGCTGGCTACGTCCCTTCCATCTTCAAGAGAGTGAGAGTTGCACCCCTTCTGAAAAAACCTACACTCGATCCCTCCGATGTCAACAACTACAGACCAGTATCCCTTCTTTCTTTTCTCTCCAAAACTCTTGAACGTGCCGTCCTTGGCCAGCTCTCCCGCTATCTCTCTCTGAATGACCTTCTTGATCCAAATCAGTCAGGTTTCAAGACTAGTCATTCAACTGAGACTGCTCTTCTCTGTATCACTGAGGCGCTCCGCACTGCTAAAGCTAACTCTCTCTCCTCTGCTCTCATCCTTCTAGACCTATCGGCTGCCTTCGATACTGTGAACCATCAGATCCTCCTCTCCACCCTCTCCGAGTTGGGCATCTCCGGCGCGGCCCACGCTTGGATTGCGTCCTACCTGACAGGTCGCTCCTACCAGGTGGCGTGGCGAGAATCTGTCTCCTCACCACGCGCTCTCACCACTGGTGTCCCCCAGGGCTCTGTTCTAGGCCCTCTCCTATTCTCGCTATACACCAAGTCACTTGGCTCTGTCATAACCTCACATGGTCTCTCCTATCATTGCTATGCAGACGACACACAATTAATCTTCTCCTTTCCCCCTTCTGATGACCAGGTGGCGAATCGCATCTCTGCATGTCTGGCAGACATATCAGTGTGGATGACGGATCACCACCTCAAGCTGAACCTCGGCAAGACGGAGCTGCTCTTCCTCCCGGGGAAGGACTGCCCGTTCCATGATCTCGCCATCACGGTTGACAACTCCATTGTGTCCTCCTCCCAGAGCGCTAAGAACCTTGGCGTGATCCTGGACAACACCCTGTCGTTCTCAACTAACATCAAGGTGGTGGCCCGTTCCTGTAGGTTCATGCTCTACAACATCCGCAGAGTACGACCCTGACTCACACAGGAAGCGGCGCAGGTCCTAATCCAGGCACTTGTCATCTCCCGTCTGGATTACTGCAACTCGCTGTTAGCTGGGCTCCCTGCCTGTGCCATTAAACCCCTACAACTCATCCAGAACGCCGCAGCCCGTCTGGTGTTCAACCTTCCCAAGTTCTCTCCACGTCACCCCGCTCCTCCGCTCTCTCCACTGGCTTCCAGTTGAAGCTCGCATCCACTACAAGACCATGGTGCTTGCCTACGGAGCTGTGAGGGAACGGCACCTCAGTACCTCCAGGCTCTGATCAGGCCCTACACCCAAACAAGGACACTGCGTTCATCCACCTCTGGCCTGCTCGCCTCCCTACCACTGAGGAAGTACAGTTCCCGCTCAGCCCAGTCAAAACTGTTCGCTGCTCTGGCCCCCAATGGTGGAACAAACTCCTCACGACGCCAGGACAGCGGAGTCAATCACCACCTTCCGGAGACACCTGAAACCCCACCTCTTTAAGGAATACCTAGGATAGGATAAGTAATCCTTCTCACCCCCCCCCTTTAAGATTTAGATGCACTATTGTAAAGTGACTGTTCTACTGGATGTCATAAGGTGAATGCACCAATTTGTAAGTCGCTCTGGATAAGAGCGTCTGCTAAATGACTTAAATGTAAATGTAATGTAAATCTCTCTGTACTTTGATCAATTCATCTTTCCCTCAATCCTAACTAGTCTCCCAGTCCCTGCCGTGAGAAACTTCCCCACAGAGGGAGCATATAGAAGGAGAATATGGAAGTAGGGATGGATATAGAAGGAGGGGGATATAGAGGAAGGGGCGGGATATAGAGGGAGGGAGGATATAGAGGAGGAGGGTATGAGGAGGATGATATAGAGGAGGGATGATATAGAGGAGGAGTGATATAGAAGGAGGGAGGGATATAGAGGAGGGATATAGAGGAGGATATAGAAGGGAGGATAATATAGAAGGAGGGAGGGATATAGAGGGAGGATGATATAGGGAAGGATATAGATGGAGGGAGGGATATAGATGGAGGGAGGATATAGATGGAGGGAGGGATATAGATGGAGGGAGGGATATAGATGGAGGGAGGATATAGAGGAGGGATGATATGAAGTAGGGATGGATATAGAGGAGGGATGATATAGAAGGAGGGAGGGATATAGAGGAAGGATGATATAGAAGGAGGGAGGATATAGATGGAGGGAGGATATAGATGGAGGGATGATATAGAGGAGGGATGATATAGAAGGATGGATGATATAGAGGAGGGATATAGAGGAGGGATGATATAGAAGGAGAGGATATAGAGGAGGGATGATATAGAAGGAGGGAGGGATATAGAGGGAGGATGATATGGAGGGAGGGATATAGAAGGAGGAATATAGAGGAGGGATGATATAGAGGGAGGGATATATAGAAGGAGGGAGGGATATAGAGAGGATGGATGATAGAGGAGGGATATAGAGGGAGGGATATAGAGGAGGATATAGAGGAGGGATATAGAAGGAGGGAGGGATATAGAGGGAGGATGATATAGAGGAGGAGGGATATAGAAGGAGGGAATATAGAGGGAGGGAGGAATGATATAGAGGGAGGGATGATATAGAAGGAGGGATGATATGAGGAGGGAGGGATATAGAGGAGATTTTGAGGAGGGAGAGATATAGAAGGAGGATGATATAGAAGTAGGGATGGATATAGAGGAGGGATGATATAGAAGGAGGGAGGGATATAGAGGGAGGGATGATATAGAAGGAGGGAGGGATAGAGGAGGGATATAGAGGAGGGATGATATAGAAGGAGGGATGATATAGAAGGAGGGAGGGATATAGAGGAGATTTTGAGGAGGGGGAGATATAGGAGGATGATATAGAAGTAGGGATGGATATGAGGGAGGGATGATATAGAAGGAGGGAGGGATATGAGGGAGGGATGATATAGAAGGAGGAGGAGGGATAGAGGGATGGATATAGAGGAGGGATGGATATAGAGGGAGGAGAGAATATAGAGGGAGGGATGATATAGAAGTAGGGATGGATATAGAGGAGGGATGATATAGAAGGAGGGAGGGATATAAGAGGAGGATAATATAGAAGGAGGGAGGGATATAGAGGAGGGTGATATAGGAGGGAGGGATATAGAGGAGATTTTGAGGGAGGGAGAGATATAGAAGGAGGGAGCAATATAGAAGGAGGGATGGATATATAGAGGGAGGGATGATATAGAAGGAGGAGAGGGATATAGAGGGAGGATGATATAGAAGGAGGGAGGGATATAGAGGAGGGATGATATAGAAGGAGGGAGGGATATAGAGGGAGGGATGATATAGAAGGAGGGAGGGATATAGAGGGAGGGATGATATAGAAGGAAGGAGGGATATAGAGGGAGATTTTGAGGAGAGAGAGATATAGAAGGAGGGAGGATATAGAGGGATGGATGATATAGGAGGACGGATATAGAGGAGAGCGCAGATATCGAGGAGGGAATAGAGGAGGTAGGATATAGGGAAGAGAGGATATGGAGGGAGGGATATAGAGGGAGGGATATAGAAGGAGGGGGATAGAGGAGGGAAGGAGGGATAGAGAGGAGGTAGGATATAGAGGGAGTAGAGGGATATAGAGGGAAGGATTATATAGAAGGAGGGAGGGATATAGAGGAAATTTTGAGAGGGAGAGATATAGAAGGAGGGAGGATATAGAGGATAGGATGATATAGAAGGAGGACGGATATAGAGGGAGGGCGGATATCAGGGAGGGAAGGAGGAAATAGAGGAGGTAGGATACCTAGAGGGAGAGAGGATATGGAGGGAAGGGATATAGGGAGGATATAGAGGGGAGGAAGGAGGGATATAGGGGAGGTAGGATATAGAGGGGAGTGAGGATATAGAGGGAGGATATATAGAGGGGAGATATAAAGAAGGAGGGATAAAAGCAGGAGGAGGATATAGAGGAGGGAAGGAGGGATATAAGAGGGAGGTAGGATATAGGGAGGTAGGATTAGAGAGGAGGAGGATATGAAGGAGTAGGATAGAGGAGGATATAGAGGAGGGATATAGAGGAGGGATATAGGAGGGGATATAGAGGAGGGAGGATATAGAGGAGGTAGGATATAGAAGGAGGTATAGAGGAGGGAGGGTCTAGAGGGTAGGATATAGGAAGTGATGATAGAGGAGGGATGATATCGAGTGAGGAATGGAGGAAGGGATATAGAGGAGGAAAGGAGGGATAGCGGGAGGTAGGATATAGGGGAGGAGGGATCTAGAGGGAGGGAGGGATATAGAAGGAGGGGATATAGAGGGAGGAAGGAGGATATAGAGAGGTAGGATATAGAAGGAGGGGGGATATAGAGGAAGGGGCGGGATATAGAGGAGGGAGGAGGAAGGGATATAGAGGGGAGGGAGGATAAAGGGGAAGGAAGGAGGGATATAGAAAGTGAGAGCGGGATCTCGAGGAGGAGGGATCTCGAGGAGGGAGGATATAGGAGGGAGGATATAGAAGGAGAGGGGATATAGTGGGGAGGAGGAGGGATATGGAAGGAGGGAGGATATAGAGGAGGGAGGATATAGATGGAGAGGAGGGAGGGATATAGAGGGGAGGGATAGTAGAGGGAGGTAGAGATCTGGGGGGAGGGAGGGATATAGAGGGAGGGAGGGATATAGAGGGAGGAGGGATATAGAGGGCTGGAGGATATAGGAAGGAGGGAGGATATAGTGGGAAAGGGAAGGATATAGTGGAGAGGGATACTCACGAGGGAGGATAGAAGGAAAAAGGATCTCAGAGGGGTATAGAGAGGAGTGATATATAGGGAGAGGGTGATATAGAGAGGAGGGAAGGAGGGATATAAAGGAGGATATAGAGAGGCGAAGGGGGGTCTAGAGGAGGGAGGGATATAGGGTGGGGAAGGGATATAGAAGGAGGGGATATCGAGGAGGGGGAAGGAGGGATATAGACGGAAGGATAGTATATAGAGGAGGGATATGAGGAGGAAGGAGGATATAGAGGGTGGTAGGATAGAGGGAGGGATATAGAGGAGGGATGGATATAGAAGGAGGGAGGATAGAGGAGGAGGGAGGGATGTGGAAGGAGAGAATATGAGAGGCAGGGAGGAGGGATATAGGGAGGGAGGGAGGGATATAGAGGGAGGAAGGGATATGGAAGGAGAGGGGAAGATATGGGAGATATAGAAGGAGGAATATATAGAGAGGAGAGGAGGAAGGATCTCGGAAGGGAAGGATATACGAGAAGTGTCTCGAAAGGGAGGAGAATGGAAGAAAGAGAGGAGATATAAAGGATATAGGAGGGAGGGATATAGAGGGGAGTGATATAGAGGGAGGGAGGGATATAGGGATTGTTTTAGAGCCTAATAATGATGGTCTGCCACTGGAAAACTAGTCCAGTCCACTGGAGACCTAGTCCAGTCCACTGGAAACCTAGTCCAGTCCTGGAAACCTGGTCAGTCACTGGAAACCTAGTCCAGTCCACTGGTTGTATCAAGGCCCTTATTGAACTTTGTTTAAATCTTTATTCAATGTGTTGAATATCTTAGGGAGTGAGGAATTATTATTGTGTTTGTTCATGTCTCAATTAATCCCATAGGGACTGGCGATTTGACACGAAAATAAAATGTCATTTTCATTCATAACTGGTTACTTTGTAGAACACCACCACCCTCCTCTAACCAGCTTTCTGTCCCCCTGCAGCCCACCTGGTGTCAGAGACCATCCAGGGAGTAACAGCCACTGCCACCGGGGTCCAATACCAACAATCCTGGCTATGTATCCTGTAAGTCAGGGTCCCCAACAATCCTGGTTATGTATCCTGTAAGTCAGGGCTCCCAACAATCCTGGTTATGTATCCTGTAAGTCAGGGTTCCCTAACAATCCTGGTTCTGTATCCTGTAAGTCAGGGTTCCCTAACAATCCTGGTTATGTATCCTGTAAGTCAGGGTTCCCTAACAATCCTGGTTATGTATCCTGTAAGTTGGGGTTCCCCAACAATCCTGGTTATGTATCCTGTAAGTCAGGGTTCCTAACAATCCTGGTTCTGTATCCTGTAGAAGTCAGGGTTCCCCAACAATCCTGGTTATGTATCCTAGCCAAGTCAGGGTTCCCTAACAATCACTGGTTATGTATCCTGTAAGTCA